>NC_090757.1:31500063-31510063 GCF_036898095.1 Palaemon carinicauda
AAGAGAGAGAGAGAGAGAGAGAGAAAGAGCACTAAGGAAAGACTCAGCAGGAGCATCGTCGCTCCAGAAAAGGATCTCGACAGTGTAGCAGGTCATCGGCCGGATGATCTGAGAGTAATTCTGCCTCAGAGAAGAGGAGAGAGAGAGAGAGAGAGAGAGAGAGAGAGAGAGAGAGAAGGGGTCGAACTCCAGATCAATAACTCCTTGTGGGGCAAGAGTCGCTTGCGTCTCTCCATTCACACTTACTCACGTGCGCGCTCTTTCCTATAACTCTTTCAATATGTTTTATTTACTTATGAATCTTTTGTTGTTTGGGGGGGGGGGGAGTTAGGCTTTGTTTACATATCTTCAGGTCAGGGGTATATGATCAAAGCTGTTCCTTAGGGATGGGGGAAACTGACGTACTGTGCGACTATCGTTTTCTTGTATTTTGTTTTGCTCTTTTCATTATACCAATTCCTATATTCCTTGTTGGTCTCTGTATAAAAATTGGTTACTTATCTTCGTGATATCCTTTCTTAAAGATTCTTTGATGAGATGTCGGACTTTCCAAGCGATCACGTTTCTTTTCATTTTAAATTGTAAATTTTTGTTGTTAAATGATCTCTTTAAGCCTTTGAAGAATTAACTAACAAATTGTAGTGGCTGAAGAAGGTCTATAGATCTTAGGATGATTTGTCAGGTAAAGATCTAGGAGTTATATTGCTGAAATTGCTATCATATATATTGTTTATATTATGGAGTGTTATTGGATTTGGCTTGAAGCCCCTTTGATCACAGTCATTATTTTATATTTATAATTCATAATCGATTAATGCCACCCAGACGATTAAAAAACGGAAAATGTCGAGTCAGGTAGTTTGGACGGAAAAAGATTTTTATTTTTTGACATTTTATTGAGGGGAATAAAATTATTGTCGTTGATGAGATTGGAATTTATGACCACCTACGAAACTTACACGGCTTTGTATCATGGGAAAAAAATTTTAAAATCCTGTGACTGAGAATGTTTCTTTTTTTTTATATATTGAAAGAATTTCTTCTTGGTATTTTTGGCCACAATTTTAAGATAATTGGACAGCCCTTAGCGGGAAGCGGCTCTTATTGTCCCCCCTCCCCTTTCATTTTCTTGTGCTAGGGAGTAAAAGTAATTGTTAGTTCAGCCATTCGCCGGACGTTTATTAATCAAGCGAAGCGAAATACCATTCAGATTACAATGTCTTTTTTTTAATGTTTTTTTTTTTTTTTTTTTTTTTTTTTTGTGCATCAAGATTGCTTTTGGAATGCAATAAGCACGCAAATCTTTTATGGCATTAGGAATATATTTTCTCTTGTCATCTTGCATACTTGGGTCTTGAGTTGTCAGTTGGATCACGCATTTTTTTTTAGAGAGAGAGAGAGAGAGAGAGAGAGAGAGAGAGAGAGAGAGAGAGAATTTCTTTTCGCCATCTATATACTTGCTCTCTTGAGCCGTCAGTTGGATCACGCAATATTTTTATTTTTAGAGAGAGAGAGAGAGAGAGAGAGAGAGAGAGAGCGAGAGAGAGAGAGAGAAATAATTTCCATCACCTATTAGCGTGCTTTTTTCCCATTCGTATGGGGTGACACGGTTGCCTTCTTTTTGAAGGACTTAGATTTGGCTATCAGTATTTTTTTTTTACACGCAGCCATACGTGCCATCTGATGAGTCAGCAGCGGGCCCTGGGTGCACCCTTGTCCTCAACGTTTTTCGAGAGCCTTATTCCATCCTCCCTCATCCCACCCTAAAACACTTCCCCCAAAATCCCTCTATCCCAACAGCTTCCATCCCAACAGCTTCATCCCAACAAAGGATTGTTATGGAAAAACGAACGAACGAGGCCCGGTCCGGCCCAAATGGAGACCCCTTTGTAATGTTTTAGTTTTTAATACCAAATTTTATTCTACCCTCTAGGAAAAGGATGTAAACATTCGATTCTTTATGATTACAGTGCATTCCATATGCAAAGAGAGAAGACCTTGCAGACCTTGCTTGCAATCACAGGTTTTTTGGCAAGGCGGTGACCCAGTTACCACACGGGAGCTTTCGTTGGCTTCGTTCCAAATTGACCCCCTCCCTCCCCCCCCCCTCTCTCTCTCGATCTCTCTCTCCCTCACGCCGATTGGGGATGAGGGTGTGTTGGGATGAAGCGGATACCGATTGTGTGTGTGTGGGTGGGGGGGGGGGGGTTTGATGCCGGAAACGAGGGGGAATATTTCTCCCCCTTTCTAATTTTGGAATAGATTTTAAAAAAAGGGGAAAAGTTGATTTAATGAGTTGGGTGAATTACTTGCTTATTATCTTTGTTTTGATATATATACTCTAAATACATACATACATATACATACATATATATATATATATATATATACATATACATATATATATATATTTATATATATATATATATATATATATGTATATATATATATATGAGAGAGAGAGAGAGAGAGAGAGAGAGAGAGAAGTTGATTTAATGAGTTGGTAAATTACGTACATATCATCTTTATGTTTTCATATATGTATATATCTATATTATATATATATATATTTTCTAAATAATTTATGCAAATTATGTGATTGGTTTCCTTACTTTTAATCTGAATTTGAAAAAATATTTTTTTTTATTAAATTTTCTAAATGTAATATTATAGTTAGATTTAAAATCTATTCCAATTTTTATTTATTATGTTTGTTTATAGCTCTTGAAAACGTATGCGACAATTACATGGATGGGCAGTTACGGGGAAGAACATACGTATTTGCCTATTTCATTGTTTTTATTTATTGGTATTAAAGAAATAACTGGGATCATGGAGATACAGAAACAAAGGTAATTAGCTGATTTGTTTGGAGGACATAACGAACCACATGAAAATTATAATATATAATATATATATATATACACAATATTTATATATATATATATATATATATACACATATATATATACACATTGTATATATATATATGTATATATATATATATATATACGTATGTGTGTATATATATATATATATATATGTGTGTGTGTGTGTGTGTGTGTCTGTGTGTGTATGTGTGTGTATAATCATCAGCTATTGCCAGTTCATTGCAGGACAAAGGTCTCAAACATGTCCTTCCACTCCCCGCATGTTTATGGTGTTTCTACGCCAGTCTATACCCACAAATTTTCTTGGCTCGTTAATCCATCGTTTTCCTAAGCCTTCACATGCTTCGCTTGTAATCTCTAGGGACCCATTCTGATATTGTTTTTGTCCATCTATTTTCCTATCATTCTCATTATATGTCTTGCTCACGTCTGTTTCTTTTTTTTTAACTTGTTAGAATGTGTGTGCCGCGCGCGCTGTGTGGTACCTAGACTGTCAGCATAGGCAAGTCTCGCTCTCTCTCTCTCTTCTCTTCTCTCTCTCTCTCTCTCTCTCACTCTCTCTCTGCTCTCTCTCTCTCTCTCTCTCTCTCTCTCTCTCTCTCTCTCTCTCTTGATGTGTCCTACTATGCGAGCGGAATTTTTAGATTTATTTCAGAAGCAGGTCTTCTGAAAACTATTTAACTATTGTAATGAATTCGTAACTTTTATGGTTTTAATTGAATTCCCTCTTAATTTTTCATATATAATAAATGCTATCGGCGTCAATGACCTTAGATGTCAGGATGCCAGAAAACTTTCAATCAATCAATCAACTCTTTCTCTCTCTCTCATCTCTCATCTCTCTCTCTCTCTCTGTAGGTGTTACCAAAGGATCTTCGGGAGCTGCGTGCACCCAATTTAAAACTTTCTACTCTACCTTAGTTCCCGGGATTTTTCTACCTTGATTTCAACTGCATTCTGCAGCTGTAGGGTTTTTCCCCCTATTGCTGCTCAGTAATGATGACCTCCTCGGCCCTCAGTGTGACTTAAGGCCAATCTCGGTACACTAACTTTATAATATACAACTTGCGCACGCGCTCACCCCCCTCACCCCCCACCCACACAGGGTTTCTACTAGCTCTAGGAGGGTTAACTTATTTTCCTCTTAAGTACTAGCTGTGGGTATCGTGTTATTCCCTTTGGTACTACGCACAATATACCACAAAAAACATTATTTATTGATACAAGTTCACTAATGTTTCTTGTATATTTCATGACATTCCTTTCCATTTTTATACCAATTTCATGATTTGTTTGTATTGGAAAGACAGTTATTACTCTCTCTCTCTCTCTCTCTCTCTCTCTCTCTCCGCCGTCTGTGCTTAGTCTTCTTGGAATGGGAGGAATTAAGGGGTGAGAGGAATGGATTTCCCCTCTCTTTGTGGGTACTTTTTATTCCCTTTGACACTTGAAGTTCACCGAGAGGATGCAGGTCGTGTGGAATCACAAAGCGCCAGTCGCGTGGGCGTTGCTTTTGAGGTTGGTACTGGAGCTTGTACTTGTGTCAGTACTGCGGTTTTTTTTTATTCTTCTTTTTGAGTTCATAGAAAATGAATCATCTCAGCTATTTTAGATTTTAATTTGTTGATTCCCCATTTACCAAAGAGGATAGAAAAAGGTTCGGGATTTTTTTTGTGTGTGTGTGTGTGTGTTGTTTGTGTGGTGTGTGTATGTGAAGCATGTAGGTATGGAAACTCACAGTATTACATAAAGACTTCAGTTGCCGGTTGTTGCTTTAGGATGAAACAGCTAGGACTATGTCTGTTTATTTTATCAGGGTCTGAAATTCTCTCTCTCTCTCTCTCTCTCTCTCTCTCTCTCTCTCTCTCTCTTACAGGAATAAAACTAGCCATTCTTATTCCCCTGTTTCTTTTCATTGTTTCTTACGGAATTTTCTTCCTTCATTATTGAACTTCGCTCACCTTTTTTTCCTTTATCCTTATTGTGTTTTATGGCTAACAACAATGTAATATATATAGTATATATATATATATGTATGTATATATATATAATATATATATTTATATATATACATATATATATATATATATATATGTATGTATATATATATATATATATATATGTATGTATATATATATATATATATATATTTATATATATACATATATATATATATATATATATTTATTATTAATGCTAAGCTACAACCCTAGTTGGAAAAGCAGGATGCTATAAGCTAGGGGCCTCCAACAGGGAAAATAGCCCAATGAGGAATGGAAATAAGAAAAATAAATTATTTCTAGAACAATAACATTAAAATAGATATCTCCTATAAAAGCTATAAAAACTTTAACAAAACAAGAGGAAAAAGAAACAAGATAGAATATTGTGCCCGAGTGTACCTCAAGCAGAGAGAAACTCTAATCCAAGACAGTGGAATACCATGGTACAGAGGTTATGGCACTGCACATACATCAACATATTTAGACAAATTTATGTACTTATTTTAATACCAGTATTGTTGTAACATAACGAGTTTATTTAAATGCTCACTGTTTTGCATCATTGTATGCATTTCTTTGCTATTCCAGGTTGAAGGTCGTGATTAAATCTCTAAGATGTATTCAGACGTCTGGAGCAGAAGTAAGATAAAAATTATTTAGGTTGATATTGATGTTACCTCTCTGCTTGAGATTAGTCGCCTGATCTTAGCGGGAGTTTTATTCTCTCTCTCTCTCTCTCTCTCTCTCTCTCTCTCTCTTTGTTTGACGTCTTTGGGCATAATAAATTTATTAAATAATAATTTCTCTCTCTCTCTCTCTCTCTCTCTCTCTCTCTCTCTCTCTCTCTCTCTCTTTGTTTGACGTCTTTGTGCGTAATAAATTTATTAAATAATAATAATCTCTCTCTCTCTCTCTCTCTCTCTCTCTCTCTCTCTCTCTCGACGACTAAGGGGACAGTTAATTAGAGGCATTCAAAATTCTTAAAGGAATAGCAAATGTAATTTACAACATTCTATTCACGCTTAGCACAAATCAGTCCAGAGGTAATGGGTACAAACCGGAATTGAAAAGATATAACCAACACTCAATGTGGCAATTTCTTTACATACAAAATAGCAAATACTTGGAACAGACTTCTAGCGGATGTAGTAAACAGTAACAAGGTAAACGAGTTCAAGAATAAGTTAGACAAGATCATAAGAACTCTAAATGCTTAAACTAAATCACTCTACCAAAGAGCAAGTGTAGTCTCCGCGGATGGATTAAAAAGTCTTTGAGACATCCAAAATCCTTGTAACTCCTTGTAACTCTCTCTCTCTCGGTAGCAGATTAGCTGATTAACCTTCAAAAGTTCCTTTTGGTTCAGAAATTTTATAGTTTTTTTTAGGTCTGTACATTAAAGTGCCCTTTTACGTTGACTGAGGCTAATTTTTCTTAAGGAATGATTATTCTGCCTATGCTTTGTTAAAGATATAGTTCCCTTATTTGATAACTATTTATCATATAATTCATATTTATCTATATTTATAATCACATCATTGGGTATAGGCCCTACATTGTTTGTAAGTAAAAAATATTTTATATATATATACATATACATATATATATATATATATATGTATGTAGGTATGGTATATATATGTATATGTATGTATATGTATATATATATATATATATATGTATGAATATAAATATGTATGTATATATATATATATATATATATTTATATATATATATATATATATATATATTTATATATATATATATATATATGTATGTATGAGAGAGAGAGAGAAGAGAGAGAGAGAGAGAGAGAGAGAGAGTATAATTATTTTCACAATAGATGAAATAAGGAATGAGGTTTGACACATGCACGTACACTAAACTTAATCATTGTTAATGCAAGTCTGCTTTGTTTCCTTGGAGGAATTAAGTTTAGTCAAATAATATTCTTAGGAAGATGAGAATGTAATTCGTTTAAAGTGAATTACTTGGTCTTTGGATTATGAAAAAAAAAATATTTCTATTATATTTCTCTTTGCTACTGCGTTTACCAGGAATACTTCCAGCTTATGTTTAAGCATCTAAGTGTTATTATAACTGTACTGTTGAACTAAGATACAGTTTGCATTAAATGCAACATCTCTTTTCCAACTATGGTTGTAGCTTAGCATTTAATAATAATAATAATAATAATAATTATTATTATTATTATTATTATTATTATTATCTTGCGTTCAGAAAATCGATATTGATTACCATAAACAATTCTGACATAACAATTGACATTCATTTCAAACCCCCCCCCCCCAGATAAAAGCCCTGCCAAGAAAAGTTTGATATTATATGACAAACCGTGAGTTAATAAACTTACCTAATTTCACGCTATCTTGGATTCTAAATACATGTTCAGGCTGAATACAGCCGGTGCAATTTCCTGTATCAGCAAAACACTGTTATTCTATATACTTTTATGACAAATATCTTTTCTTGCCCCACTTCGAGAAAAACTTCAAATAACTCGTGAAATATTGCTGACGTGTTTTCCTTTGTTTTTGTTTTTTTCGTTTTAGATGACAAATTTTTACCTTGGGATAAAAAAGCGAGGTCACGTGACATGATATATGATTCTCGGGATGAGACCTCGTCCGAAAAAGCCGTTAAGAGAATGGAGGATAAAAGAGAAAGAGAACTCTCTCTCTCCTCTCTCTCTCTCTCTCTCTCTCCTCTCTCTCTCTCAACCGTTATCCTTTTATTATAGTGGTATTCTAAATACATGATCCTTGAGTAGAGATTTTTTAGTGTTATGAGAAGATTAATTCATCCTAGAATATATGTATAGTCATGATTATGATGCCATAATGATGTGGCACTGAAGTACTTGGTCATAAAACTGGTTAGCTGAAATTAGAATTTTGATGAGCAAATGAATAGTTTAGCGCTTCAAGTTTTATGTGATATAAGATATTTTTTATCATTATGACTAACCAAGTCTTTTGGGTATTTGTGAAGCACATTGTATGCAAGAACAGATGAATTGGTGATTCAAGTTAGATGTTTATAGGGGAATACATATGTGTATGGATTTTCACATATTACAATTCTGGTTATAACAAAGCTACCATCTAAGGGGCATTTTTATATTTATTTCCGAAGCAGGTCTTCTGAAAACTATTTAACTTTTATGAGATTCAACTTTTATGATTTTAATTGAATAATCTTTTATTTTTTATTTTATTTTTTATTTTTGTATACATAAATTAAATGTTACCGGCGTCAATGACCTTAGATGTCAGGATGCCTGAAAACTTTAAATCAATCAATCAATCAATCAACAGCATTGTGCGAAAATTTATCTAAAAGTAACTGAGATAGTGAGAAAGATATTGGATTTTTTAATCTACGAATTTATAATTAGGAGTTTTTGTGAATTCGTTTGTTTGAATTTGTGATGTTATTCAGTCTCCAGGAGGACAGCAAAGCGAAAGGAGCAGTGGCAGTAGTATTTGCAGGAGTAATTTTAGTAGTGTTAGTAGTTAGATAAAAGAAATCCTATAGTCAATTCTTTTTAGTGAGGCAGATTTACACCGACTCGCAGGGGTGCCCTTTTAGCTCGGAAAAGTTTCTTGATCACTGATTGGTCGGATAAGATAATTCTAACCAATTAGATAGCAGGAAACTTTTCCAAGCTAAAGGGGCACCCCTGCGAGTCAGTGCAAATCTGCCTTACTAAAAAGAATTGACTATAATTTGATGAGGAACTGTAATATTAGTGATAGCAAATAAATAACAAGAGTGCTTTAGTAAATGTGGTAGGAAAAAATATTAATTGTGTATTTTATTTATTATGAATTTTCTATGATATACGTAGATCTTTATTCCAGAAGATTTTATGCTTTTTTAGGTATAAAAAAGATAATGATAAAATAATACACAAAGTGGTTGCCTATATCTGTGTGTTAAATTTCTCTTTCTCAAAGAGATTTCGACATTCATTGCACATGGCAGCTAATAAAATAAAAAAAAAAGAGGTTTAAGGTGTCATTTTTTTCTTTGATATCCAATTTATCTGCATAGTTATAATATATATATATATATATATATATATATTTATGTATATAAATATAGTGGTGTGTGTGTTTGTGTGAGTGAGTGTGCGCTCACGCGCGCACTTTAAACCTCTTACATGCATGGAAATAAATAGAAGAATCTCACTTGCGAATCTAATTAATAATATTTTGCAAATCTGAGAGATGTGCGAATCATCATTTGGGAAATATGTTGAACATTATTCTAATTTGATTGGAGTTCCTTAAAAGTGAATTGGACAGTAACAGTTCTTTGGAACCATCCCCTTTAAATTGATGCATCTTCATAACACGCTCACATGTCCCAGTCTTTCTCTGTTTTGATATTCTGTTTGTACTGGGGTGAAACGTTTGAAAGGCTTACACTTTCCAACTTTACGAGAGAGAGAGAGAGAGAGAGAGAGAGAGAGAGAGTGTGTGTGTTTTGTGGATGGCTATTCTAAACTACTTCACAGAGAGAGAGAGAGAGAGAGAGAGAGAGAGAGAGTGTGTGTGTTTTGTGGATGGCTATTCTAAACTACTTCACAGAGAGAGAGAGAGAGAGAGAGAGAGAGAGAGAGAGATTGTTTTATGGATGGCTATATATATTCTAAAGTACTTCACACACACAGAGAGAGAGAGAGAGAGAGAGAGAGAGAGAGAGAGAGAATGTTTTATGGATGACTATTCTAAACTACAACAGAGAGAGAGAGAGAGAGAGAGAGAGAGAGAGAGAGAGAATGTTTTATGGATGGCTATTTAAGACTGCTTCAGAAAAAAAACTCCCCCTCTCTGAATCATGGTGGATTTAACTCGAGAGAGAGAGAGAGAGAGAGAGAGAGAGAGAGAGAGAGAGATGGGATATAGACGGTTATTCGGAATCTCTCTCTTTCTCTCTCTAAAATGGGTGATTTGTGTGACTCTTCAAAAGTATTTTGTCCAAAGATGAGAGAGAAAGTATGATATATTAATAATAAAGAAATTTTGTCCAAAAAATGCTCTTTCTGTGGATCGTTGAGGATCAGACTCTCCCCATGAA
>NC_090757.1:31517563-31536513 GCF_036898095.1 Palaemon carinicauda
CTTTTTTTAATATTGTTTGTTGTCTTCTAATGAAAGCTCATCAAAACACGGCAAATGAGAGTTTAATCCCCTTTAAAATGTTCATTAACGCTTCGTAGCTTTATATCTCGTTGTTTGTCTTATAAAAAAGAGAAAGAAAATATATGAATAAACGAGGGACATGATAAGGAAGGCCAAGTTCTATTCTGCTCTAAATGTAACCGGAAAAGTAATTTTCCGTCTCACACCATTTAAGGAAACCATCCTGAGAAATGGTTACTCGGCTAGTTATGGCTCTGGATGCATATTGAATGTTTATGACCACGGTACCTTAATGCTATTGTAGTTGTATGTATGTATGTATACAAGCTCTTGTTTTATTCAATGAACTTGTTCACAAAAGAGTGGCATAGTGGCAGACAGTAGGAAATTTTGATAACATTGTGACACCTTAACTTAAATAAATTAATGTATGTTTATGACTACGGTACCTTAATGCTATTGTAATTGTATGTATGTATATACACAAGATCGTTTTATTTATTGAACTTGTTCACAAAAGTGACACATTGGCAGTCAATTGGAAATTTTGCCAACATTGTGACACCTTAACTTAAATAACTTAATAAAGGGCGAACTTTGAAGATGCAGCAAGTTAGTTTAAGGGCTTAGAGGTCACTCATGATTGGCAAGAGCAAGGGACTATATAATGTCCTAGAGACTTGATAATGATATAAACGTACAATCAAGGGTTGTGGTGGCCGGGTGGAAGCGTCCTTGCCTGGTGATTGCTAGACTGTGGTTCGAGTCCCGCCCAAACTCGTTAGTGCCTTTGGTCGCTGCAACCTCACCCCCCTTGTGAGCTAAGGATGGCGTGTTTGGGGGTTGGGGGGAGCCTATATGTCTATCTGCTGAGTAATCAGCAGTCATTGCCTGGCCCTCCTTGGTCCTAGCTCTGTTGGAGAGGGGGCTTGTCCGCTGATCATATGTACAGTATATATGGTCAGTCTTTAGGGCATTGTCCGGCTTGATAGGGCAATGTCACTGTCCCTTGCCTCTGCTATTCATGAGAGACCTTTAAATCCTCTCTCTCTCTCTCTCTCTCTCTCTCTCTCTCTCTCTCTCTCTCTCTCTCTCTCTCCCTCTCTCTCTCTCTCTCTCTCATTTTTTTTTTTTTTTTTTAATAGTCTACATTAGGAGCTAACATGTTTGTTGATGTACATTCCCAAGGGTACACAGTAAGATTGTTGACAAGCAGCTTAACTCGATCGAGGTGATCGCAAGACAGACATTTTTTTTTTTTTATGTCAAGTGGAGTTTTTTTTTTTTTTCTTGAAATTCAGTATAAACATTTGGGTATTTGCTTGGTTTCAATTAATGGGTCTTATCGTTCAGATGCCTCAACTGAAATTTTGCTGATAATCAATTGTTTGAATATGTCTCTGATATTTTTGGCGGGTTAATTTAATGTTTTTGTTCCTCTGCTGAATCGCTTAGAGATCTTTCATAAATCATTAAAATTTCCAATCCTTTGAATTAATCACAATAAATATTCAATACTACGATTATACTTTTGAGTAAAGGTTATTTTGAATGCATTGTTGCTGTTATTTTTGATTGATTTTTTTTTAATTTGTGGATTCTTGTTTTTGTTACCAATTTTAAATCAGAATGACACTGTTTTTAATGTTTTGAGTATTTATTTTTTAAAGTAAATGAATTTGTCTGTTTTTATTTCAATATAATTTTAACTTAATAATTGCTAATTATAATGTTTAGACATATTACAATATTTCGATATTATAATCTTTAAAATAGTAGTTCAATTTAGATCTCCTCCTGAATCCTTTAAAAGCATTTCAATTCGGATTAGTTTAGATATGTTTCTTTCATGAATCTTGTGAATTTGATTTATTTTATTTCTTTTCAGGTAAGCACCGTGTTGTGTTATGGGGATAATATCTGAGGTATTTACGGTAAGTGCAAATTGGAGAGTTGTGTAGCTGTATTATCTGGTTAATATATTCTTGTATCTAGCGCATTCACATAGGAGATAAAAGTACACTTATTTACTTAATTTACTTTGATGGCTGCTTTTCCGGTCCCATACAGCAGGGGAACCCCACTCTCTACAGGACCTCCACTGTCGTTTTACCTTGTTCGTTCAGAGTATTGAACGTTTCATATCGCGTATTGTTCATTTACTGTTAACACGTCACTGTTGAATAACTGTTGAAATAAAAAAGTCTTCAGTTTCCTCTTGAAAGCCTTAATGTCTTCAATCATTCGAATGTTTCGTGAGAGCTTATTATATAGTCTCGGGACCGCATATTTAATGGCTCTGGAGCCTACAGTAGACATAAATCTAGAGATGTATATAAGTTAAGTAATCCTTTGAGGTATTCTTCTATCATGTGTCTAAACTGTGGAACTACAGTAAATTTAATTGGTGTCGTGAGTGCTTCACACGACAGTTCCATTTTCCATATTATAAAAATGCAAAACTACAATGTCATTCACTTGAAAACTCTGAACTCAAACTGTGCCCAATAACCTTATTTTTGATTAAACATGTACAACTTTAGATTGACGTTACAAGTAGTTGAACATTAATGGTGACATTAAGATAATAGTAATGTACCTCATTTTTTTTTTGCTATTAACCAAAACAGTACTCAATGATATTAAAGAATCTGAAATACTATTGGATGATTAGTCATTAGGTACATTGCTTAAAAGAAAAAAAAAGTTGATATTTTTGGTGGCTGTGATTTCGAAATTTTGTTTAACTTTACTTTTAACTCTATGGTAATAAAGCATTTCTTTTTTATGTATGTTTTTGCCTGCTTGCATGCATATATATATATATATATATACATATATATATATATATATATATATATATATATATATATATATATATATATATATATATATATATATATATATATATATATATATATATATGTATGTATGTATATGTATGTGTATATATATATATATATATATATATATATATATATATATATATATATATATATATATATATATATATATATATATATATATATATTGTATGTATGTATGTATGTAGTAAGATGCTACAAGCCAACAAGGGCTCCAACAGGGCTCCAACAGGGGAAAATAGTCCAGTGAGGAAAGGAAATAAGGAAATAAATAACTGAAGAGAACAAATTAACAATAAATAATTCGAAAAAAAGTAATGTCAAAAGAGATATGTCATATATAAACTATGTATATATATGTATGTATATATATGTATATGTGTATATATATGTATGTTTATATATATATATATATATATATATATATATATATATATATATATATGTGTGTGTGTGTGTGTGTGTGTGTGTGTGTATGTATGTGTGTGTATATACATGTGTATACATATATATATTATATTATATACAAATTTGCAGCTACACAAACAAACTGTTACATCTTTTTCTTGTGAGACAATGTTTTAGAAACAGTCAGACTTCTGGTATACGTCTTCCTTAATTACTCAATATAATTCTCATTTATGCGAAGGTCCGGTTTACGTTGTCTGTTGTGGCTTCAAGTTCCTTTTGCGATGTTGTGCTCTCGTTGACGTGATCTAAAATGACTGGTGTTGGCGTAATAAAATTAGCATTGTCAGATTAAATTTTTTTTTCTAAATTTTGTTTAATGAAATGTGTATACATTTAATAAGTGATTGTTTGGAGTTTACATTCTTTTCCCTAAACTCAATGTGGAAAACATTTTATTATTATTATGACTAGCCAAGCTACAACCCTAGTTGGAAAAGCAAGATGCTATAAGCCCAAGGGCTCCAATAGGGACAAATAGCTCTGTGAGGAAAGGAAATAAGGGAATAAATAAATGAGGAGAACAAATTAACAATAAATCATTCTAAAAGCATTAACAACGTTCATTGGTTATTTTTTATGACGTTCTGAAATAATCTACGAAGCTCGAATTTTAGCTAGAATAAATTTCTTGTTATGTCGCAGATAATATTTAGCGTCCTAAAAGAGGTTGCCCCAGAAGGACAAATGCTGCAAGATGTCTATGTCCTTGTACACTACTTTGAAGTCAGTTAAGTCGATGGTGTTTTAACCATGGATATTTTTCATTTTTTCGCGACCATTAATCCTTATTAGGCTTCCTTTGTTTTTTTTTTCCCCAGCAAGAAGTTTCTAAGTTAATTTACGGCAATAAAAGATAGCTATCGTAACATATAATGTTGACTACCACAGTTTTGGAAAAAAAACTTTTTTTTTTTTTCTGAGTGCATTACAGCATATCTTTTTTAATGAAAATTGTTTACAAGCTTCCTAGAAAAATACTAGAAAACAAGAATCTCGACATCCCACTTTAACTATTTTTGGAAACTTTTATACTGGCATAATGCGCTGGCGTGGAAGGTCCTTTAAACATACTCGGTTTAAAGGACCTTGGGGTGGTCTATTTATATCATGATTATAAGTAGAGTTAATTTAGAGGTGTCACATGGTTGGTTATGGTATTTCTCTTTTCAAGAAGAGTCTTACTGAAGCCTTAAAACATAGGCTAGTTACAACTCGGAGGGGTAAGGGAAGAATAATGATGGGAATAACGCTAAGAGACAGAAAGAGCAAAATAAAGTAGGGGATATTTTAACATGTAAGAATGGTTGGTTATGGTATTTATCATTTCAAGAAGTCTTACCGAAGACTATCTATATGTATATGTATATCTATATCTATATCTATCTCTATCTCTACCTCTATCTCTATCTATATAAATATATATATATATATATATATATATATATATATATATATATATATATATGTATGTATATATATGTATATGTATATATATATATCAATATATATATGTGTGTGTATATATATATATATATATATATATATATATATATATATATATATATATATACAGAGAGAGAGAGAGAGAGAGAGAGAGAGAGAGAGAGAGAGAGAGAGAGAGAGAGAGAGAGAGAGAGAGAGAGAGAGAACGGTGACATGCGGTTATAACTTTCGTCAACGCTTTTTGCAAGCACACCGAGTGGGTGTTTGACAGAACTTGCACTTTAAATTTCCTCTTCTGCCTTGAAGTTTATTTCCACAAAATGTCTTCTGGCGTAGTTACCTAATCTAGGAGGGGAGTCTCTGTAAACTGTATTGAAACATTTGGTATTTTCATTCTCAGTCTACCCGAAGTTGAGACGCCGAGAACGGGCTCTGGTGGTGTTCGCTATTATTGTTGGAAAGAGAAGTATCCACAACTCATGTGATTGGTCTGGAGAGTAAAGTATATTGTGCTTGGGTTGCGACACCAATGGCTATTTTGTGAGGGTTGTGTGATACAGAAAGGAAAAGCTTTTGCCCTTATAAACACGGTATTTTTATTATAGATGTTCCCTGCGCATCTGTATCTGATCCCAGATTATCGTTCACAATTCCGCCCAGCTGAGTATAAGCTTAAGCTTGTGTTGGGTCAGCGAAAAACGTTGGGCGGTCAGTCCCATCTCTAAAGACTAATTGATAAACTTAAAGACTGAACCCTTACGGTGTCACCCGCCTTACATGGAGAAAGGTGCATATATCCCTCTATATAATAGAGCAAGTGTCTGGATATATATATATATATATATATATATATATATATATATATATATATATATATATATATATATATATGTATATATATATATATATATATAGAGTGTGTGTGTGTAGGTATACACACACACACACACATATATATATATATATATATATATATATATATATATATATATATATATATATATATATATATATATATATATATATATATATATACTCCGGTCACGCCAGCTCTCCCTGTCCCTCGGGTAGCGGGAGAGGAAGTGGTCCTATCTTGGTGAAAATGGGTTTGTGCCCTTGCTTATCTATCTAAATATTCAGCCGCATATACAGACATATATACATATATGTGTATATATATATATATATATATATATATATATATATATATATATATATATATATATATATATATATATATATATATATATATATATATATTATATTTATATATATATAAGAAATTATTGTGTACTGAAACTACTATACATCTTGACTTTAATCCTGATTTGATTATAAATTAATGCACGTAATTTTAGCAAATAAATTTTGATAAGACTTAGACAACCAAATGTCTAGATATTCTCTAATTTGACATTTATTTGCATTGTCCTTGTCATTTTGCTTCTATTAAAATAAGTTAGACCCAGATTGGATTCTTACTGCGCTATTTTAATTTATTTGTACCTTTCGTCCCCTTACGTAATACTACGTAATAATTCACGATGCGAGTTACCTGTCGGTGTATATTTATGGAACATAATTTAATATTACCAGAGGTTTAAATATTTAGATCAGGGGATAATGTTGATGAAATTTGCCTTGGTGGATATGGTAAACCAGAGGTCAGATGGCATTGGAAGATTGAATAAGACAGGCTGTGATGTAACTTGGATGAAAGATAGAATTTGATTCATTCAATAATGAAATTACTTTTGAAATGTTTATCTTTAAAGGTTAGATATTTTTTTTTTATCCTTAACTATAAATATTAAGTTTAAACCATTTTTTTATTAGAAGACAAATGATTCAGAATCAAAATTTATGGAAATATGAGGAAATAGTCGTGTTTTATGTTTGTTTTATATTATCGAAATGCGTAACATTACGGTAAATTCACATTAGCGAAGAGTGGTTAATTATAAGGTTGTTCAGTAGCATAAAATGTAATAAAGAAGCATTTTCACGCTAATTTGAATGTTTGATTGAATCAGCTTTTTGTTTTGTTTTTAAAGATGAAATACTCTATTTCATATTGTTCTTCAGCCTTGGTTGTTCGCTAGTATTATCATCGTATCTCCTCTCGTTAAGTGAATATATAGTTTTACAAATTATATAATCCTCTTACGTTAAAGTCAATATTTTCCTCTGGGGCTCCGCTTATGATGCAATGCAAAACCAAGGTTTGGATAAAAAACTCTTCCTTCAGAGATATTTATAGATATGAGGGCCTGGAAAATCCCCATTCGCCTTCCTTCTCATCAACTATTGACATGACTTAAAGCCATCTCGACGTTTAGATTCCCTTGCAATTTGTTTTTATTCCTTTCACTTTTGTTTTCAGCTATTACATTTGGTTTTCTCCAAACCAAAACATTTCTACCTTTCCTTTCCTTCTGTGATATCAGGTTTAAGCTTTTAGCGTTTTTTCCCCTCCCTCCAGAAATCCCTGTATTTTTTTTTTAAAGAAATCCTTCGTCGGGATTTAGGTTTCGTTGCAGGAAGGCGAGGTTTTAAGATTTTGCTGGATCCCTACTTGATCTTCATTAAGTCAATTCTACCTGATTTCTGACTTTAGTTTTTAATCCATTTGTGATCTCTTGATCGGTGGCCGGCAGCTGGGGCCATAGAACAACGGCTTCTGGCCTCTCCTTGGTCTTCAATTGATATATTTCTTTATCTTAGTAAAAACTAGCGTAATTTAGAAATTTATATAATTATACGCCTCTGTGGCTGGGGAGCTTTAATGATATCTTTATATTTCCTTAGTATAATTTGATTGTTAGGAAGTGTCTTGTACGTGAAGAAATTTGTATTTTATTATTTTAGATATTTATAAAAATATGTTAATCTTTTGGTAAACATCTCTCTCAAGATATTTAGGTTTTGAATTAATATTGGGTATAAAATTTTTCTTGTTATTGCTCCAGTTTGGAATTCAAATGCTTTCGTAATTTACCACCAAAAAGGCTCTTTAAAACTTCCTTTATTAGTTTATTGATAACTCCCGAATAGATACTTCTGTCCACAGCGTCTACTCAAAATTGAGAAAGAAAAACAAAACATATATTGTAAGAAAGCAGTTACAGCTTCACCCCAGTTTGTCCCCTTGTCGTGGTGGAATTTCTTATATTCTTTTAAGTTTTACCTATACAGACCAATTTTACTCATTTTTCTGGCGAAGAGAAGAAGAGGGGCATAATGAGTGCTACCAGACTTCCTACGTAATAACTGTACCATGGCCTTCCTCTGTCTTGGGATTAGAGTTCTCTTGCTTGAGGGTACACTCGGACACACCATTCTATCTTATTTCTCTTCCTCTTGTTTTGTTCAAGTTTTTATAGTTTATATAGGAAATATTTATTTTAATGTTGTTACTGTTCTTAAAATATTTTATTTTTCCTTGTTTCCTTTCCTCACTGGGCTATTTTCCCTGTTGGGGCCCATGGGTTTATAGCATCCTGCTTTTCCAACTAGAGTTGTAGCTTAGCAATTAATAATAATGATAATAATAATAATAAAGTGATATCAAATATGTTATTTGACAGTAAAGACGACTCTTAGAAATAGATCGTCCAAGTTAGTCATGAAATAAAGAAAGGCAAAAAGAATGTCACATCTCGGAATTCAAAAGCGGAATTAAGTTGTCGCTCTTTTTCTTTTGTTTTTAAAAGCTCCATTGCCTTGACATTTGCTTGTGCTAAGGAAGGCATTTTCTGAGCTCTGTTACCAAAGCTTCTTCTTCTTTTTTTTTTTTTTAATCTAAATCATGTGAAATGCAAAAGGTTAAAGCTTTCAGCTATAAAACTATAGGATTTCGTGACCTGCAATATGAGTGGAAGGATCAGGAATAAAAACTGTACTTGCATATGCTTTCAGTCTCCTTATTATATCTTACAGCTAAAATAAGATTCATGAGTTTTTGATACTCATTGTGTATATAATATTAAGTTATATTTAGTTATTTTAAAAAATGCGACCATAATTCATCTCCAGTTAAGAATTTGACTACAAGAGAGTGACCATTGCCTGTAAGTATTTGAATTTTAGAAATGTGTGTGTGGTAAAGAAAATAATTATGATCGTTTTATAGCCAGGCCTTCTCCATCCTGAGGCTCAATACTACGCAGTACTCTAGAAGTTTTATTCCAGCTGTTACCAAGTTGTGGAATGATCTTCCTAATCGGGTGGTTGAATCAGTAGAACTTCAAAAGTTCAAAGTTGGAGCTAATGCTTTTTTGTTGACTAGGCGGACATGAGTCTTTTTGTAGTTTATATATGACATATTTGTTTTTGACGTTGTTACTTTTTTTAGAACGGTTTATTGTTAATTTGTTCTCTTCATTTATTTATTTCCTTATTTCCTTCCCTCACTGGGCTATTTTTCCCTATTGGGGCCCCTGGGCTTATAGTATCTTGCTTTTCCAACTAGGGTTGTAGCTTGGATAGTAATAATAATAATAATAGTTTATATTTCAAGAAAAATCTGACACGTATTAGTTTAAAAAAAAAAAAAGAGGACTGTTGTTTATAGTCTCGAAAAGAAAAATATGGATATAAATGTGCTTTTTGTTTAAACAAGTAAAGGAGCAATGGTCCCTGTTGCGACCTTGAAGGTAGTGGTGTCCCAGGCATTTCATTATCTGCCAAATCTCTGGGTCCCCCATGAATTCCATTTCATGAGTCTGGCTGCAAACCACGAAAGCGTTTTCATTATCCGAAAATGATTACTGTGGATTTTGGAGTGTCATTTAGCTAATTGCGAAGCGGGATATTGTAATGATAGAGGATTTTGCTATAGATCTGCTTGAGTTGTTGTGTAGTGTTTATTGCCGCTTGATTTTATGATAGTAGGACTGGGCCAAATTCTTAGGTGACGAAATCGATTATACTGGCTAGTACAGTGGTAACGTGTTTCCCTAGCACTCGCATGGCACCAGATCGATCCCCGCCCAGGACCGTGTTTTTAAGCTGTTTACTGGGGAGGCCACTGCTGTGGTAGAGCACCACAGTAGGGGTTTGGGCTTGCCTGGCTGACGTTCTGATGAGCATCTATTCTGGGACTGGAACTGTCTGTAGCCAGACACCTTAACCTTTAAGGAAGGAAAAATAAATTATACGTATTTAAAGTGTTGTTAAGTTTGACTCTCTCTCTCTCTCTCTCTCTCTCTCTCTCTCTCTCTCTCTCAAAACCCTTAAAGCAACATTCCCGTGACTTTTACCGTCTTTATTCAGTTATTACAAGTCTTCATGTTTTGAATAATCGTAAACTAATCAATCCACACCAACCTCAAAAACATGTTTTTCACATAATTGCGCTTTCACGTTGGTAACCTTTACAATCCGTGAGAATTCTATTGTTGGGTATTTTTCCGATGTGCATTAAAATCTCATAGACAGGTCCTATATTACAAAGAAGAGTGAAATTTACACAAAACTTATTATTCAGTATACACAAATATATGATTTTGTTTATTCATTTATTCATACACACACACACACATATATATATATATATATATATATATATATATATATATATATATATATATATATATATATATATATATATATATATATCGATGTATATATATATATATATATATATATATATATATATATATATATATATATATATATATATATGTATATCTATATATGGATTATATGCACGAATGTATATAACATTATATAAATGTATATTGTTCTCTTTATAAACATACATACATGCATACATACATACATACAGAGAGAGAGAGAGAGAGAGAGAGAGAGAGAGAGAGAGAGAGAGAGAGAGAGCACAACTTCAACGGCGTTGTAGTTGTTTTGGTTGACGTAATATAAGTTGGTTTTGGTATTCGGACCAAGTTGTCTTCTCTGACTGGCCTTTCTTCCCCCTGAGCAGTTCGGTCGAGAATAATCCGGAAATATTTGGTGTCTTTTGGGGAAGGAGGAGTATCATAAATGGTCTACGGATTTCCCGTGTTCAATTTACTGTGATGGACATTCCCTTTGTCGTTAGTTTTTTTTTTTATTTTATATGTAGATTTTATATCAGGTTTGTGTATTTTTTGTTTACCTATCCTGTTGTGTATATAAGCTTTCCTGCGTTGATGCAAATGATCTTTTGTTGTTATTTTGTATTCCGCACCGAAGAGGAAACTAAGATTAATTAGGTTGAAGCAATTTTTATTTTTTTTTCTTTAGAATCCTCGAACGTACCATATTTCCTGATATTTTATACTCTGCCTGTACCCTGTTAGTTTTATATCAATACTACTTGTTATAATTATTATTATTATTATTATTATTATTGTTATTATTATTATTATTATTAATAGCTAAGCTACAACCCTAGTTGGAAAAGCAAGATGCTATAAGCCCAGGGGCCCCAACAGGGAAAATAGCCCAGTGAGGAAAGGAAACAAGGAAAACTAATATATTTTAAGAACAATGACAATTAAATAAATATTTCCTATATAAACTATGAAAACTGTAACGAAATAAAGAGGAAGAGAAACGAGATAGAATAGAGTGCCCGAGTGTACCCTCAAGCAAGAGAACTCTAACCCAAGGCAGTGGAAGACCATGGTACAGAGACTATGGCACTACCCAAGACTAGAGAACAATGGTTTGATTTTGGAGTGTCCTTCTCCAAGAAGAGCTGCTTACCATAGCTAAAGAGTCTCTTCTACCCTTACCAAGAGGAAAGTAGCCACTGGACTATTATAGTGCAGTATTTAACCTTTTGGGTGAAGAAGAATTGTTATTCCTTTATACTATTTCTTTCCCCAACGTTTTAAGAATTCTCATACGATTCATTCACAAACGTTTCAGGCTTTACCATAAAATTAGTCCTGCTAAATAGAAACAGCAACATTACCATTCAATTACTGAAGTCTAGCTCATTGTTTCCTTATTGTGCATAAATCTTGATTTATTGTATTTTATTTCACATGTATACCCAAATAATGTCTGTCTTAATTTCATTTGTCGTATATAGTGTGAAATATTAACGTGGCAAGGTTTAGAAACAGGATACTTAGATTTCATGCATATGGGATTTCAACTTGCAAGGCTTTAGAAATTATGAGCTGTCTGTAACATGATTAAGGGCACATTTTTTCACCACGGGGTTAACACACTTTGTCTTGTTATTTAGTTCATTTTGTATTCAATGCTGTGCATTTATTCAGTGGTTTTCCGTTATTTATCTTTCAATGTTCTTTCTCATTGATACGTATTAATTATTATTATTATTATTATTATTATTATTATTATTATTATTATTATTAAATGCTAAGCTACAACCCTCGTTGGAAAAGCAAGATGCTCTATGCCCAGGGGCTCCAACAGGGAAAATAGCCCAGTGAAGAAAGAAAACAAGGAAAAATAAAATATTCCAAGAACAGTAAAAACATTGAAATAAATATTTCATATATAAACTATAAAAACTTTAACAAAACAAGAGGAAGAGAAACTAGATAGAATAGTGTGCCCGAGTGTACCCTCAAGCAAGAGAACTCTAACCCAAGATAGTGGAAGACCATGGTACAGAGGCTATGGCACTACCCAAGACTTAGAGAACAATGGTTTGATTTTGGAGTGTCCTCCTCCTAGGAGAGCTGCTTGACGATATTGCTTGCATATCAGTAGAATTGCATGCAAGCAATCGAAACCTTAAGGTCTCGAGTAATTATTACCTGGTGCATGTAGAGAGTTGATGTTAGCTTTATATTGAATTTTAGAGAACAAGAGATGTATTCTAGACTGTTGGGATACGTATATGAGTCATCAGCAACAGTAAGGGCTTATTTGCATGTGCGCTTGCAACAAGTTACATGCATATATTATGTGACTATATATATATATGTATATGTGTGTATATATATATATATATATGTGTGTGTGTGTGTGTGTATATATATATATGTGCATATATATATATATATATACTGTATATATATATATATATATACTGTATATATATATATATATATATACTGTATATATATATATATATACTGTATATATATGTGTGTATATATATACTGTATATATATGTGTATATATAGTATATATATATATATATATATATAATGTGTGTGTAGTATAATATGTGTGTGAGAGGGACAACAATTGCAATGATTTAAATTATTCATTCATAGAGCTTACGAGAATTTTGATCGCCCCCATAACATTTAGGTATGGACAGCGAACCCCATTCTGTATTGGGAGGGGGTTAGTGTTGTGGTGGATGGGTTGGGATGGGGCGAGGCGTGGGTGCATATTTGGCATGTAAATGGTAATTGGGTGTAGTAAAGGGAATCGAAATCGCTCCCTTGTTATATCATGAATATCCAATTCGGGTATCGAAGCCGCCTTTAGGTTTCTTCATTGTATCTTATGAACGGGAAACTTCTTGAAATTAATTTTGTTTTCTTTGGCAAAGGGAATTAAATTCATGTGAAAATAGTTTCTTCATTGCCATTTATGAAACGGGAATTTCTTGAATTTTACATTTTCATTTTTTTTTGGGGGGGGGGGGCAAATAGAATTAAATTGATGTAACAACTTCATTGGCTTTTATGAACGGGGAACTGTTTGAATTCCATTATTCTTTGGCAAAGAGAATTAAATTGATGTAACAAATAGTTTCTTCATTGCCTTTTATGAACCGGGAACTTTTTGAATTTTATTTTTTTTTCTGGCTAAGGGAATTAAATGGGTGACACAAATAGTTTCTTCATTGCCTTTTATGAACCGGGAACTTTTAAATATATATTTTTTTTTTTTTTTTGGCAAAGAGAATTAAATCGGGGTGACAAGTATTTGAGATTGATGGTTGTTAGTATTTTTTTTTTTTTCAATTATTGAAGGAAGAATCCGTTCAGTTTATAGTGTTCTAGCGGTTGCTGACGTTTTGGAATGTAGCACTGAATTTATTAGTATCTATTATAGCCTTCTATATTCCATACCAATTACGAACAGCATGAAAATTTTTGAATAAATTTATGGTCAATATTTCCTCCACAAGAAACCAGTTTTGAATATCGCTGACATTGAATGTCTGTTTGGATTTAAATAAACATTGGTATATATGGTCCAGGAAGATTGCAAGTCCCCCCCCCCCCTTTTTTTTTTCTGGTAATGATGGTTTTCTGTGGTTGGACATTAAATGGTTAATCTCGGTCGGTCGTAACCTTGATTATCCAGGTCATGAACCACCCGCATGGCGTGGGCTTTGCGGGCTGGGGGGCGGGAGGTCTGGCTGATAATTTCGATATGGGCGGTAGGGGTGGGTGGGAGCGTCCCCTAGGGAAGCGGTATGTGGGCTAGGGGTTATTGATTTTAGTTTGTTCACTGATGGTTATTTAGGCTACAATTCCCCCCCCCCTTCCCCCCTTCCCATCCGTGAGTGCCGTCGGGATTTTGATGATCTTGTTTGAAAACTAATTTGGTGGGACGCTGGTCTCGTTTTAAGATTTCATTTTCTACCTGTTTGGTTTTCCGCGATGTATAAACATTTGAGTTCGTTCGTAGCCAGGGGATTAGTTATACAATTGACTTTGATGTGAGTTCTCTCTCTCTCTCTCTCTCTCTCTCTCTCTCTCACATTGGTGATTAGCATCAAGTTGTAATGACAATTTTAAACATTTGGGTTCGTTCGTAGCCAGGGGATTAGGTATACAATTGACTTTGATGTTAGTTCTCTCTCTCTCTCTCTCTCTCTCTCTCTCTCTCTCTCTCACATTGGTGATTAGCATCAAGTTGTATGACAATTTTAAACATTTGGGTTCGTTCGTAGCCAGGGGATTAGGTATACAATTGACTTTGATGTTAGTTCTCTCTCTCTCTCTCTCTCTCTCTCTCTCTCTCTCACATTGGTGATTAGCATCAAGTTGTAATGACAATTTTAAACATTTGGGTTCGTTCGTAGCCAGGGGATTAGGTATACAATTGACTTTGATGTTAGTTCTCTCTCTCTCTCTCTCTCTCTCTCTCTCTCTCTCTCATTTCTGTCACGTAATTACAGTTTGATAGAATAAGTCAAGACTTCAAAATTATTCAACTGTTGTGGTAACACGTCACTGAAAAACTGATAAATCCTGTTTTTTATACATTATAAGTTACCAATCCCTGGATATTGTCTTTTTTCTTGCTTTCGAGAAGGCATTGCTTGAAGAAATAGATGTTTTAATCATATTTATTGTTCATACTCTGCATTGACAGGTACAATTCTTATTAGTATTGTAATATGAACGGCATCCTTTACCTTTGGAAGCTCACAGTAGACGATTTTTTTCTTTATTCAGTTAATGTTATGTTTTATTCTGTTTAGAATTTTAACTCCATTGTAATTGCAATATTGGGATTGAATATTTCATTCAACCGTATTAAACATGAATATGAATTGTATTGTTCATATAATTCTAATTCTGGTAAAATAAAATGAAGATACTATATATAGAATTACACTGCTCTATTGACCATATAATCTGCTCTGAACGAAACACTAAGAGAAATCTCGCCAGTGACGAAGATCCAACGATGTACCGCTTCACCTTGTGTGCTTTAAGGGCAAAGGTGACATAGGTGGTACGTGGGCAGACGTTGCCATGTTTAATCATAACCAAGTCACCGCTTCTGCTGGCTTTGTTCCGCTCGTTATTATAGTTATAAATTTTTATATTCAATGTCGGTTTACATATTTACATGATATTATTGTGATTTTGTTATTAACGTTACTATTGTTTAATTTTAGTAATGACGATTATTATTGTTATTATTAATATTATTACTGTTTTTGTTTATATTCTGAGTTGCATTGGATTTCATAATGTTTTATTGATTAGCAGGGTCGGGGATAATCAATATTGTCAAATATTAATAGTGTTTCCAATGCCTTACTTCTTACTTCCATTACTTGTAATGCTGTTTTTTGTCATTTGGTGCCATGAAGACAATTGTATTATTTTCTTTAATCATCACTTGTTTTCGTTATAGGGATAGCAGTGGAGGTTTTAGTTTTGAAATGATTCTCTACTTAGCTCATTTACGGAAAGGGTGGCTTTGAACAAAAAGAAGACATTGGTTGGTGTTTCATTCCTGTTCTTATTAGATTTATCTTTTTTTTGGAATAGTGCTATGCTAAATTTGTAAATACTTGAAGATTGTAAACGTACACTGTGTATTTGAATATATATATATATATATATATATATATGTATATATATATATATACAGGAATATACGCATGTGTGAGTGAATATATATATATATATATATATACACACACACACACATATATATATATATATATATAAATTTATATTACCACGCTCCCCTCATATGTCTGCCTTCCGTTTTTACTCATTTATATGGAAGACAGCATATGGAGGTAACTTTTTATGGAAGGTGGTTAGTGCTGTAACAATTCTGTGAGAGAGACCGTTCCCAAGGCCCTGCGTATTAATCGTGTTTTTTTTAGTGTGGAGGTCTCTCTCTCTCTCTCTCTCTCTCTCTCTCTCTCTCTCTCTCTCTCAATTTTTTTTTACCTTTTCTACCTTAGTTGAATACTAATTTCCGTTTGTCGTTATAGCTGTGCTCAACCATTTAAGATAGTTTCTCAGCATGATATATATATATATATATATATGTATATATGTATATATATATGTATATATATATATATATGTGTGTATATATATATATATATATATATGATGTCAAAAATATTTTTTTTACCCTTTCTACCGTATTTGAATACTAATTTCTGTTTATCTTTACCGTTTTGTACAATCTTTAAAGATAACGTTCGTCATCATTGTACTCTCTCTCTCTCTCTCTCTCTCCTCTCTCTCTCTCTCTCTCGTGAGTCATTAGTAATAGGATGAGTGTGGCATTGATTATTGACGTTTTAACTAAGGCCACCCTCTCCTAAAATAAAAAAGATTTGAGGATGGAATATCAATGTTTGTTTTTATTATTGATGTTAATGGTGAGGGTGGTATTGAATGTTCATCGTAGCATGCATGAGGTTAAATTTTAGGGGAACTTTGAGATTGATTATCTGAAAGGAGTAATACATTTGGGAATTAGAATGGGTAAGAATATTTGTAGCTACGTAATTTAATAAACTTGAGAAAATGTATAGTTTAAAAATTTACGGAATATAAAGTTTTGAGAAATAACACGATTAGGTAGCAAAATAACTTTGTACAGGTAAAAGTAGTTTGTGATAGAAAAAATTTTTTTTAAGGGAATTTAACGGAAAAAGGTAAACTTTATAAAATGTATAGTTTGAAATTTACTTAATATAAAATTTGGAGAAATAACACGATTCTGTAGTAAAATAATTTTGTTCAGATAAAAATAGTTTGAGAGAGAAACAACTTTCTTAAGGGAATTTAACTGATTATTATTATTATTATTATTACTATCCAAGCTACAACCCTAATTGGAAAAGCAAGATGTTATAAGCCCAGGGGCTCCAGTAGGGAAAAATAGCCCAGTGAGGAAAGGAAATAAGGAAATAGATAACTGAAGAGAACAAATTAACAATAAATAATTCTAAAAAAAGTAATGTCAAAAGAGATATGTCATATATAAAAAAGCATATAATCCAATTAGATATAATCAGCGAGACAAGCAAATGCCATAAATTTCCAAGGAAAGGGAAGCACAACATACCTTGGTGTCCCCAGACTCGGAAACGAATTTCGGTCCTTCACGAGCCCAATAAACAGCTGATGGCGATAATGCTTGCTCGGCAGGAGTTTCACGAGACACGATATCCGGAGCGTTGGAAGGCAGGGCATGTCTCGGGAAGGAATTCCTCTTTGTGTTGGCAAGGATTGAAAGGAACCTTTGGAATGGGAAAACACAAACACACGCACGCACGCTTGCACGGGGAATGATCTTTGCTTTGGGTCTCCATTAAGAATTCACATAATTTTTGTTGAGGTGACCGTAGAGAAAATAAATTTCATAAACATGTTCATTGATTTTTGTTTGCAGTTTTGCTTTTATTTCTTGTTAAGATTTGCTTGTTTGCTTGATGATTTGTTTAATTTTCTATTAATGTTTCTACTAGAGTGGAACTGTTGTTGGTGTTTGTTTGTTCTCGTAAATTAATGCACAAACATTATTTCTTGATTTATTAAAATAGGCTGCAAATGTGGTTCTTAATTAGCATGGAAATAGTTCGACTTTGTGAAAAGCAGGCCAGTACATTTAAAACATTCCTGTTTATGTTTTTCTTTTTTAATCTCTTTCATAAGCGGTGGTGCTCTTCATTGGAAACATCTGTTCTTTAATGCAATAATTTTCGTGCTTTATGTGTTAAATTTCAAATGGGGCAGTGGTAATTGTGTTTTCTCTTCTTGGGAGCTACATCCATCTTTGTACGTGTAAATGTTTTTTGTGACATATTTAAAGGTTTAAAGGTCGCTCATGAATGGCAGAGGGAAGGGACAGTGACATTGCCCTAGCAATCAGGACAATGCTCTAGCGACTGACCATATATTATATGATCAGCGCCCAAGCCTCCTCTCCACCCGAGCTAGGACCAGGGAGGGCCAGGCAGTGGCTGCTGATGACTCAGCAGATAGACCTATAGGCTCCCCCAAATCCCCCAACCTAGACCTATAGGCTCCCCAAAACCCCCCAACCTTAGTTCACAAGGATGGTAAGGTTGCAGACACAAATGACACTAACGAATCTTAGCGGGACTCGAACCCCTGACTGGCAAACACCAGGCAGAGACGTTACCAATCAGGCCACAGCAACCGTGTACTTGTTTTGAATCTTGGATAATTAATTAGACATTCTGTATGTAGTAATATATGAAATTGACCGGAGGTGATTGTCATTTTTTATATAGAATACATTCTCCATTCCTGTTATTTATGATATGAAAAGATAAGAATTCTTTTATAGTCCCCTTTCTATGAGAAAATTTAGGAATGCAGTATATGCATGCTGAAGTGTTTGTTTATATTATCAGTAGTGCACGCGACTTGTTATAGATATCAGCTAAATATTTAGATATGCACTGGGACGGGGAGAGCTGAGTGATATATATATATATATATATATATACCCACATTT
>NC_090757.1:31537013-31542013 GCF_036898095.1 Palaemon carinicauda
TCTCTCTCTCTCTCTCTCTCTCTCTCTCTCTCTCTCTCTCACTGTGTAATCTGATTACTTATTCTGGACTTATGTAACAATTTTAAATCCTTACGAGTACCTCGTTGTAAGTTCCGTTTTGAATGGCTTCTCGTGATTTATTGTGTGATGCCATTGTGTTTCAACTTCCCCTCATGCGGGAACACCTTGGCTCTTTAACGCTTGTTTTTAATGAATGATTGTCACTTTATCTCCATAAGGAATCTCATGACTCAAGTTCGGAGTCGTGGCGGAGCGATTCCCAGAGAGAAGGCCATTATCTTCCGAATTTTATACTCAAAGATCATTTTGACTTTGTTAAATAATAATGGCTTTTGACACATTTGTGCATGTATTTATTTTGTTTTCATCGGGAAGAAATAGAATTGTTAAACCAGTTATTGAGAAGTAGCAATGTTAGTATTCAATTTTCAATATACCTTGGAGTAGTTAGGTCTTCATTCTAAATGAAAAACACCTCTTAGTATCAATGGCGTCATACCATTAGATAGAATGGAACTGTCCAATTAGGTATTGGTGATTATTTTATCCCTTTTTTGTTGGTAGAAGAGGATTACTGCATTAATCGAATTTTATATTCATAGAAATCGGAATAAATTTGTAATGCAACTTTTTAGGTAGAATTGCTTTAAGTAGAAAGTTCACTTTTTGTTTATTATTGTTGGCTATATTTTCACTATCGAACATTACAGTGCCTATGAAATTATTGAGAGTGAATTACCATAGTAGCCCGTAAAAAAAAGGAAAAAAAAGAAGAAAAAAAAATGATTTCCATCACTAATTCTAGAAATACTGGAACCATCAAAGAATGAAAACGAGATTTGCTTGACTAAGAGATCTCCTTGGCATTTCTGTATTTCTCCTTGAAATTATATATTCATGAATATGCAATTCCTTATCTTCCCCTTTATTTCTTGAACAATTTAGCTTTTTTTTTTAATATTGTTTGTTGTCTTCTAATGAAAGCTCATCAAAACACGGCAAATGAAAGTTTAGTCCCCTTTAAAATGTCCATTAACGCTTCGTAGCTTCATATCTCGTTGTTTGTCTTATAAAAAAGAGAAAGAAAATATATGAATAAACGAGGGACATGATAAGGAAGGCCAAGTTCTATTCTGCCCTGAATGTAACCGGAAAAGTAATTTTCCGTCTCACACCATTTAAGGAAACCATCCTGAGATATGGTTACTCGGCTAGTTATGGCTCTGGATGCATATTGAATGTTTATGACTACGGTACCTTAATGCTATTGTAATTGTATGCATGTATGTACACAAGCTCTTGTTTTATTCAATGAACTTGTTCACAAAAGAGTGACACATTGGCAGTCAATAGGCAATTTTGCTAGCATTGTGACACCTTAACTTAAATAAATTAATGTATGTTTATGACTACGGTACCTTAATGCTATTGTAATTGTATGCATGTATGTACACAAGCTCTTGTTTTATTCAATGAACTTGTTCACAAAAGAGTGGCATAGTGGCAGACAGTAGGAAATTTTGCGAACATTGTGACACTTCAACTTAAATAACTTAATAAAGAGCGAACTTTGAAGGTGCAGCAAGTTAGTTTAAGGGCTTAGAGGTCACTCATGATTGGCAAGAGCAAGGCACTATATAATGTCCTAGAGACTTGATAATATTATAAACGTACAATCAATGGCTGTGGTGGCCGGGTGGAAGCGTCCTTGCCTGGTGATTGCTAGACTGGGGTTCGAGTCCCGCCCAAACTCGTTAGTTCCTTTGGTCTCTGCAATATCACCATCCTTGTGAGCTAAGGATGGGGTGTTTGGGGGAGCCTATAGATCTATCTGCTGAGTAATCAGCAGTCATTGCCTGACCTTCCTTGGTCCTAGCTCTGTTGGAGAGGGGGCTTGGCCGCTGATCATATGTATATATGGTCAGTCTTTAGGGCATTGTCCTGCTTGATAGGGTAATGTCACTGTCCCTTGCCTCTGCTATTCATGAGAGACCTTTAAATCCTCTCTCTCTCTCTCTCTCTCTCTCTCTCTCTCTCTCTCTCTCTCTCTCTCTCTCTCTCTCTCTCTCTCTCTCTCTTTTTTTTTTTAATAGTCTACATTAGGAGCTAACATGTTTGTTGATGTACATTCCCAAGGGTACACAGTAAGATTATTGACAAGCAGCTTAACTCGATCGAGGTGATCGCAAGACAGAAATTTTTTTTTTTTTTTTTTTTTTTTTATGTCAAGTGGACTTTTTTTTTTTCTTGAAATTCAGTATAAACATTTGGGTATTTGCTTGGTTTCAATTAATGGGTCTTATCGTTCAGATGCCTCAACTGAAATTTTGCTGATAATCAATTGTTTGAATATGTCTCTGATATTTTTGGCGGGTTAATTTAATGTTTTTGTTCCTCTGCTGAATCTCTTGGAGATCTTTCATAATTCATTAAAATTTCCAATCCTTTGAATTAATCACAATAAATATTCAATACTACGATTATACTTTTGAGTAAAGCGATTGATTTTTTTTTCTATTTGTGGATTCATGTTTTTGTTACCAAGTTTAAATGAGAATGACACTATTTTTAATGTTTTGAGTATTTATTTTTTAAAGTAAATGAATTTGTCTTTTTTTTCAGTATAATTTTAACTTAATAATTTCTAATTATAATGTTTAGATAAATTACAATATTTCGATATTGTAATCTTTAAAATAGTAATTCAGTTTAGATCTCCTCCTGAATCTTTAATAAGGATTTCAATTCAGATTAGTTTACATGTTTCTTTCATGAATCTAGTGAATTTGATTTATTTTATTTCTTTTCAGGTAAGCACCGTGTTGTGTTATGGGGATAATGTCTGGCGTATTTACGGTAAGTGCAATTTGGAGAGTTGTGTAGCTGTATTATCTGGTTAATATATTCGTGTATCTAGCGCATTCACATAGGAGATAAAAGTACACTTATTTACTTAATTTACTTTGATGGCTGCTTTTCCGGTCCCATACAGCAGGGGAACCCCACTCTCTACAGGACCTCCACTTTGGTTTAACTTGTTCGTTCACAGTATTTAACGTCTCATATCACGTATTGTTCATTTACTGTTAAATCGTCACTGTTGTATGACTGTTGAAATAAGAAAGTCTTCAGTTTCCTCTTGACAGCCTTAACGTCTTCAATCATTCGAATGTTTCGTGGGAGCTTATTATATAGTCTCGGGGCCGCATATTTAAAGGCTCTGGAGCCTAAAGTAGACATAAATCTAGAGATGTATAAAGGTTAAGTAATCATTTTAAGTTATTTTTCTATCATGTGTCTCAACTGCGGAAGTACAGTAAATTTACTGTGTCGTGTGTGCTTTACACGACAGTTCCATTTTCCATATTATAAAAATGCAAAACTACAATGTCATTCACTTGAAAACTCTGAACTCAAACTGTGCTCAATGACCTTATTTTGGATTAAACATGTACAACTTTAGCTTGACGTTACAAGTAGTTGAACATTAATGGTGACATTAAGATAATAGTAATGTGCCTCATTTTGTTTTTTTGCCATTAACCAAAACCGTACTCAATGATATTAAAGAATATGAAATACTTTTAGATGATTAGTCATTAGGTACATTGCTTAAAAAAAAAAAGAGAATAAAAAATTGAGGTTTTTGGTGGCTTTGATTTCGAAATTTTGTTTGACTTTAGTTTTAACTCTATGGTAATAAAGCATTACTTTTTTATGTATGTGTTTTGCCTGCTTGCATGCATTCATATATATATATATATATATATATATATATATATATATATATATATATATATGTATGTATGTATATGTGCGTATATATATATATATATATATATATATATATATATATATATATATATATATATATATATATATATATATATGTATGTATATATATATATATATATATATATATATATATATATATATATATATATATATATATATATATTATATATTATATACAAAATTGCAGCTACACAAACAAACTGATACATCTTTTTCTTGTGAGACAATGTTTTAGAAACAGCCAGACTTCTGGTATACGTCTTCCTTAATTACTCAATATAATTCTCATTTATGCGAAGGTCCGGTTTACGTTGTCTGTTGTGGCTTTTAGTTCCTTTTGCGATGTTGTGATGTCGTTGACATGATCACATGATCTAAAATGACTGGTGTTGGCGTAACGAAATTAGCATTGCCAAACTATAATTTTCTTCTAAATTTTCTTTACTGAAATATGTTTACATTTAATAAGTGATTCTTTGGAGTTTATATTCTTTTCCTTAAACTCAATGTGAAAAACATTTTATTATTATTATGACTAGCCAAGCTACAACCCTAGTTGAAAAAGCAAGGTGCTATAAGCTCAAGGGCTCCAATAGGGAAAATTAGCCGAGTGAGGAAAGGAAATAAGGAAATAAATAAATGATGAATACAAATTAACAGTAAATCATTCTAAAAACAGTAACAACGTTCATTAGTGATTTTTTTATGACGTTCTGAAATATTCTACGAAGCTCGAATTTTAGCCAGCATAAGTTTCCTGGTATGTCGCAGATAATATTTAGCGTCCTAAAAGAGGTTGCCCCACAAGGACAAATGCTGCAAGATGTCTATGCCCTTGTACACTACTTTGAAGTCAGTTAAGTTGATGGTGTTTTAACCATGGATATTTTTCACTTTTTAGCGACCATTAATCCCTATTAGGCTACCTTTGTTTTTTTCCTCAACAAGAAGTTTTCTCAAGTTAATTTACGGCAATAGAAGACAGCTCCCGTAACATATAATGTTGACTATCACAGTTTTGGATTTTATTTTTTTTTTTTTTTTTTACGTGGAGTGCATTACAGCATATCTTTTTTTTTTAATGAAAATTGTTTACAAGCTTCCTAGAAAAATACTAGAAATTAGGAACCTCGATATCCCACCTTAACTATTTTTGGAAACTTTTATACTGCCATGATGCGCTG
>NC_090757.1:31544513-31552013 GCF_036898095.1 Palaemon carinicauda
TTCTTCAGCCTTGGTTGTTCGCTAGTATTATCATCGTATCTCCTCTCGTTAAGTGAATATATAGTTTTATAAATTATATAATCCTCTTACGTTAAAGTCAATATTTTCATCTGGGTCTCCACTTATAATGCAATGCAAAACCAAGGTTTGGATAAAAATCTCTTCCTTCAGAGATATTTATAGATATGAGGGGCTGGAAAATCCCCATTCGCCTTCCTTCTCATCAACTATTGACATGACTTAAAGCCATCTCGACGTTTAGATTCCCTTGCAATTTGTTTTTATTCCTTTCACTTTTGTTTTCAGCTATTACATTTGGTTTTCTCCAAACCAAAACATTTCTACCTTTCCTTTCCTTCTGTGATATCAGGTTTAAGCTTTTAGCGTTTTTTCCCCTCCCTCCAGAAATCCCTGTATTTTTTTTTTTAAAGAAATCCTTCGACGGGATTTAGGTTTCGTTGCAGGAAGGCAACGTTTTTAAGATTTTGCTGGATCCGTACTTGATCTTCATCTAAGTCAATTCTACCTGATTTCTGGCTTTAGTTTTTAATCCATTTGTGATCTCTTGATCGGTAGCCGGCAGCTGGGGCCATAGAACAACGGCTTCTGGCCTCTCCTTGGTCATCTCTTGATATATTTCTTTATCAGTGAAAACTAGCGTAATTTAGAAATTCATATAATTATACGCCTGTGTGGCTGGGGAGCTTTAATGAAATCTTTATATTTCCTTAGTATAGTTTGATTGTTTAGTGTCGTAAAGAAATTCTTTTATTATTTCAGATATTTATGAAAATATGTCAATAATTTGGGTAAACATCTCTCTCAAGATATTTAGAATTTGAATTAATATTGGGTATCAAATATTTTCCTGTTATTGCTCCAGTTTAAAATTCTAATGTTTTCGTAATTTACCACCAAAAATGTTCTTTAAAACTTCCTTTATTAGTTTATTGATAACTCCCGAATAGATACTTCTCTCCACAGCATCTACTCAAAATTGAGAGAGAAAAAGAAAATATATATTGTAAGAAAGCAGTTAGAGCTTCGCTCCAGTTTGTCCCCTTGTCGTAGTGGAATTTCTTATATTCTTTATAGTTTTACCCATACAGACCAATTTTACTCATTTTTTCTGGCGAAGAGAAGAAGAGGGGCATAATAAGTTCTGCTAGGCATTCTACGTAATAACTCTACCTTGGGATTAGAGTTCTCTGGCTTGAGGATACACTCGGGCACACTATTCTATCTTATTTCTCTTCCTCTTGTTTTGTTAAAGTTTTTATAGTATATAGGAAATATTTATTTTAATGTTACTGTTCTTAAAATATTTAATTTTTCCTTGTTTCCTTTCCTCACTGGGCTATTTTCCCTGTTGGGGCCCTTGGGTTTATAGCATCCTGCTTTTCCAAATAGGGTTGTAGCTTACCAAGTAATAATAATAATAATAATAGTAATAATAATAATAACAACAAAGTGATGTCAAATATGTTAGTTGACAGTAAAGATGCCTCTTAGAAATAGATCGTCCAAGTTAGTCATGAAATAAAGAAAAACAAAGAGTTTCACATCTCGGAATTCAAAAGTGGAATTGAGTTGTCGCTCTTTTTCTTTTGTTTTTAAAAGCTCCAGTGCCTTGACATTTGCTTGTTCTAAGGAAGGCATTTTCTGAGCTCTGTTAACAAAGCTTCTCCTTCTTCTTCTTCTTCTTCTTTTTTTTTTTTTTTTTTTTTTTTTTTTTTTTTTTTTTTTGTTGTTTTTTTTTTTTTTTTTAATCTAAATCATGTGAAATGCAAAAGGTTAAAGCTTGCAGTTATAAAACTATAGGATTTCGTGACCTGCAATATGAGTGGAAGGATCAGGAATAGAAACTGTGCTTGCATATGCTTTCTGTCTCCTTATTATATCTTACAGCTAAAATAAGATTCATGAGTTTTTGATACTCATTGTGTATATAATACTAAGTTTTATTTAGTTATTTTAAAAAATGCGACCGTAATTCATCTCCAGTTAAGAATTTGACTATTAGAGAGTGATCATTGCCTGTAAGTATTTGAATCTTAGAAATGTGTGTGTGGTAAAGAAAATAATTATGATCGTTTTATAGCCAGGACTTCTCCATCGTGAGGCTCAATACTACGCAGTACTCTAGAAATTTTATTCCAGCTGTTACCAAGCTGTGGAATGATCATCCTAATCGGGTAGTTGAATCAGTAGAACTTCAAAAGTTCAAAGTTGGAGCTAATGCTTTTTTGTTGACCAGGCGGACATGAGTCTTTTTATAGTTTATATATGACATATTTGTTGTTGACGTTGTTACTTTTTTTTAGAACGGTTTATTGTTAATTTGTTCTCTTCATTTATCTATTTCCTTATTTCCTTCCCTCACTGGGCTATTTTTCCCTATTGGGGCCCCTGGGCTTATAGTATCTTGCTTTTCCAACTAGGGTTGTAGCTTGGATAGTAATAATAATAATAATAATTTATATTTCAAGAAAAATCTGACACGTATTAGTTTAAAAAAAAAAAAAGAAGACTTTTGTTTATAGTCTCGAAAAGAAAAATATGGATATAAATGTGCTTTTTGTTTAAACAAGTAAACGAGCAATGGTCCCGGTTGTGACCTTGAAGGTAGTGGTGTCCCAGGCATTTCATTATCTGCCAAATCTCTGGGTCCCCCATGAATTCCAAACCGTGAAAGCGTTTTCATTATCCGAAAATGATTACTGTGGATTTTGGAGTGTCATTTAGCTAATTGCGAAGCGGGATATTGTAATGATAGAGGATTCTGCTATAAATCTGCTAGAGTTGTTGTGCAGTGTTTAATGTCGCTTGATTTTATGATAGTAGGATTGGGGCAAGTTCTTATGACTGGAAGCTGGTGTTACAATGCTAGGTGACGAAATCAATTATACCGGCTAGTACAGTGGTAACGTGATTGCCTAGAATTCGCATGGCAGCAGATCGATCCCCGTCCAGGACTGTGAGTTTAAGCTGTTTACTGGGGAGGCCACTGCTGTGGTAGAGCACCACAGTAGGGGTTCGGGCTTGCCTGGCTGACGTTCTGATGAGCATCTATTCTGGAACTGGAACTGAAACCAGACACCTTTAACCTTTAAGGAAGGAAAACTAAATTATACGTATTTAAAGTGTTATTAAGTATGATTCTCTCTCTCTCTCTCTCTCTCTCTCTCTCTCTCTCTCTCTCTCTCTCTCAAAAGCCTTAAAGCAACATTCCCGTGACTTTTACCGTCTTTATTCAAAGTTATTACAACTCTTCATATTTTGGATATTCGTCCAACCTCAAAAACATGTTTTTCACATCATTGCACTTTTTCACGTTGGTAACCTTTACAATCCGTGAGAATTTTATTGTTGGGTATTTTTCCGATGTGCATTAAAATCTCATAGTCAGGTCCTATATTACAAAGGAGAGTGAAATTTACACAAAAAATATTTATTCAGTAGACACAAATATATGATTTTGTTTATTAATTTATTCATACACACACACGCACACACGCACACACACACACACACACACACACATATATATATATATATATATATATATATATATATATATATGTGTGTGTGTGTGTGTGTGTATATATATATATATCTATATATAGATTATATATATATAAATATATATGTATATATATATATATATATACATATATATATATATATATATATATATATATATATATATATATATATATATATATAGATAATATAACACGTACACATATATAGTGCACGAACTGTATAAACATTTATAAATGTTATTGTTCTCTTTATAAACATACATACATGCATACATACATACATACAGAGATAGAGAGAGAGAGAGAGAGAGAGAGAGAGAGAGAGAGAGAGAGAGAGAGAGAGAGAGAGAGAGAGAGAGAGCGCAACTTCAACGGCATTGTAGTTGTTTTGGTTGACGTAATATAAGTTGGTTTTGGTATTCGGACCAAGTTGTCTTCTCTGGCTGGCCTTTCTTCCCCCTGAGCAGTTCGGTCGAGAATAATCCGGAAATATTTGGTGTCTTTTGGGGAAAGAGGAGTTTCATAAATGGTCTACGGATTTTCCGTGTTCAATTTACTGTGATGGACATTCCCTTTGTCGTTATTTTTTTTTATTTTATATGTAGATTTTATATCAGGTTTGTGTATTTTTTGTTTACCTATCCTGTTGTGTATATAAGCTTTCCTGCGTTGATGCAAATGATCTCTTGTCGTTATTGTGTATTCCGCACCGAAGAGGAAACGAAGATTAATTAGGTTGAAGTAATTTTGATTTGTTTCTTTATAATCGTCAAGTGTACCATATTTCCTGATATTTTATACTCTACTTGTAGCCTGTTAGTTTTATATCAATACCACTTGTTGTTGTTGTTATTATTATTATTATTATTATTATTAATAGCTAAGCTACAACCCTAGTTGGAAAAGCAAGATGCTATAAGCCCAGGGGCCCCAACAGGGAAAATAGCCCAGTGAGGTAAGGAAACAAGGAAAACTAATATATTTTAAGAACAATGACATTTAAATAAATATTTCCTTTATAATCTATGAAAACTTTAACAAAATAAGAGGAAGAGATACAAGATTGAATAGTGTGCCCGAGTGTACCCTCAAGCAAGAGAACTCTAACCCAAGACTAGAGAACAATGGTTTGATTTTGGAGTTTCATTCTCCCAGAAGAGCTGCTTACCATAGCTAAAGAGTCTCTTCTACCCTTACCAAGAGGAATGTAGCCACTGGACAATTACATTGCAGTAGGTAATCCCTTGGGTGAAGAAGAATTGTTATTCTTTTATACTATTTCTTTCCCCAACGTTTTAAGATTTCTCATACGATTCATTCATAAACGTTTCAGGCTTTACCATAAAATAGTCCTGCTAAATAGAAAAAGCAACATTACCATTCAATTACTAAAGTCTAGCTCATTGTTTCCTTATTGTGCATAAATCTTGATTTATTGTATTTTATTTCACATGCATACCCTGATAATGTCTGTCTTAATTTCATTTGTCGTATATAGTGTGAAATATTAACGTGGCAAGGTTTAGAAACAGGATACTTAGATTTCATGCATATGGGATTTCAACTTGCAAGGCTTTTGAAATTATGAGCTGTCTGTAACATGATTAAGGGCACATTTTTTCACCACGGGGTTAACACACTTTGTCTTGTTATTTAGTTAATTTTATATTCAATGCTGTGCATTTATTCAGTGGTTTTCCGTTATTTATCTTTCAATGTTCTTTCTCATTGATACGTATTATTATTATTATTATTATTATTATTATTATTATTATTATTATTATTATTATTATTAAATGCCAAGCTACAATATCAGTTGGAAAAGCAAGATGCTCTAAGCCCAGGAACCCCAACAGGGAAAATAGCCCAGTGAAGAAAGAAAACAAGGAAAAATAAAATATTCTAAGAACAGTAATAACACTAAAATAAATATTTCCTATATAAACTATAAAAACTTTAACAAACAATAGGAAGAGAAACTAGATAGAACAGTGTGCCCGAGTGTACCCTCAAGCAAGAGAACTCTTAACCCAAGATAGTGGAAGACCATGGTACAGAGGCTATGGCACTACCCAAGACTAGAGAACAATGGTTTGATTTTGGAGTGTCCTTCTCCTAGAAGAGCTTCTTGAGGATATTGCTTGCATATGAGTAGAATTGCGTGCAAGCAATCGAAACCTTAAGGTCTCGAGTAATTATTACCTGGTGCATGTAGAGAGTTTGATGTTAGCTTTATATTGAATATTAGAGAACAAGAGATGTATTCTTGACGGGTGGGATACGTCCATGAGTCATCAGCAACAGAAAGGGCTTATTTGCATGTGCGCTTGCAACAAGTTACATGCATATGTTATGTGACTATATATATATATATATATATATACTGTATATATATGTATATATGATTATATATTGTATGTATATATATATATATATGTGTGTGTGTGTGTGTGTGTGTGTGTATAAATACATATTATATGTGTATGAATGTATATATATATGAATATATATTTTATGTATATATATATATATATATATATATAAGAGGAACAACAATTGCAATGATTTAAATTATTCATTCATAGAGCTTACGAGAATTTTGATCGCCCCATAATATTTAGGTATGGACAGCGAACCCCATTCTGTATTGGGAGGAGGGGGTTAGTGTTGTGGTGGTGGGTTGGGATGGGGCGAGGCGTGGGTGCATATTTGGCATGTAAATGGTAATTGGGTGTAGTAAAGGGAATCGAAATCGCTCCCTTGTTATATCATGAATATCCAATTTGGGTATCGAAGCCGCCTTTAGGTTTCTTCATTGTATCTTATGAACGGGAAACTTCTTGAAATTATTTTTTTTTCTTTGGCAAAGGGAATTAAATTGATGTGACAAATAGTTTCTTTATTGCCTTTTATGAAACTTGAACTTCTTGAATTTTACATTTTTATTTTTTGGGGGGCAAATAGAATTAAATTGATGTGACAAATAGTTTTTCCATTGCCTTTTATAAACCGGGAACTTTTTTTAATTCTATTTTTATTTTTTTGGCAAATAGAATTAAATTGATGTGAAGAATAGTTTCTTCATGGCCTTTTATGAACCGGGAACTTTTTGAATTCTATTTTTTTTTTTTTTGGCAAAGAGAATTAAATTGATGTGACAAATAGTTTCTTCATCGCCTTTTATGAACAGGGAACGATTTGGATTCTATTTTTTTTAGGGGGGGGGGGCAAATAGAATTAAATTGACGCCACTAATAGTTTCTTCATTGCCTATTATGAACAGGGAATTTTTTGGATTTTATTTATTTTTTTTTTTTTTGGCAAATAGAATTAAATTGATGTGACAAGTAATTTCTTCATTGCCTTTTATGAACAGGAAATTTTTGGATTTTTTTTTTTTTTTTGGCAAATAGAATTAAATTTATGTGACAAGTAGTTTCTTCATTGCCTTTTATGAACCGGGAACTTCTTGAATTTTAAATTTTTTTTTCTTTTTTAAGGGAATTAAATTCATGTGACAAATAGTTTCTTCATTGCCTTTTATGAACGGGGAACTTTTTTAATTATATTTTTTTTTGGCAAAGAGAATTAAATGGATGTGACAAATATTTGAGATTGATGGTTGTTAGTATTTTTCTTTTTTTTTATTATTGATGGAAGAGTCCGTTCAGTTTATAGTGTTATAGTGTTTGCCAATTACGAACAGTATGAAAATTTTGAACAAATTTATGGTCAATATTTCCTCTACAAGAAACCGGTTCTTAAATGTGTCTGACAGTGAATGTCTGTCTAGATTTAAATAAACATTGGTATATATAGTCCAGGAAGATTGTAAGCCCCCCCCCTTTTTTTTTTTTTTTTTTTTTTTTTTTTTATAATGATGGTTTTCTGTGGTTGGACATTAAATGGTTAATCTCGGTCGGTCGTAACCTTGATTATCCAGGTCATGAACCAC
>NC_090757.1:31559513-31582013 GCF_036898095.1 Palaemon carinicauda
ATTTATGGGCTGAGGTTATTAATCAGTTGTGAATTTGTGATTGTATCCTTCATGCAATTTGTAATGACGATCTTTAAGACACGCGAAAGCCTAATTACAGATGTGTTATGTTGATTGATTTGTCTTGAACACTTGTCTTGTGAGTATATATAGTGTAAATGAGCAACTAATCACACATATGTGTGGTTTAAAATATGTAAAATACGGCGTTCCGAAATGAAAAGTATTTAGTCATTTAGTATATGTATTTATATATATATATATATATGTATATGTATATATATATATATATGTATATATATATATATATATATATATGTATATGTATATATATATATATATGTATATATATATATATATATATGTATATATATATATATATATGTATATATATATATATTTCTATATATATAGATATATATATTTATATATCAATATTTCTATATGTATTATTATTATTATTATTATTATTATTATTATTATTATTATTATTATTACTATTATTTTATTGTTATTATTATTATTCCCTGCATGAATTAGAATATTAGTCAATTATGAAAATCCATTTTGTTGATATGTAATAAACTTGATTCATCGTTAAATAATATTGATAATAATAAGCGGTGTCAAACACTGTAAACCCCCCCCCCCTTCGCACATGAACCTTTACGAAAACACTTATCATTGCTCTGAATATATTTATAGAGTTGCATTATCTGTGAATAAATGCAAACTATAGTCAATTTCTTTTATCGAGGCATATTTGCACCGACTCGCAGCGGTGCCCTATTAGCTCGGAAAAGTTTCCGGATCGCTGATTGGTTGGACGAGATAATTCTAACCAACCAGCGATCAGGAAACTTTTCCGAGCTAAAAGGGCACCGCTGCGAGTCGGTGCAAATCTGCATCGCTAAAAGAAATGGACTATAGTGTGAATCTGAACTCGCTGGAATCAGGTGACGTTGGATTTTAACCTTTCAAGGTTGTGGTGGCCTGTTGGTAACATCCTTGCCTGATGATCGCTAGACTGGGGTTCCTTGAGAGCTAAGGATGGGCTGAGTCATCAACTGCCATTGGCTGGCCCTGCTTGATCTTAGCTTGGGTGGAGAGGGGACGTGTGGGCTGATCCTATGAGCTAAGAATGGGCGGTTTAGGTCTATCTGCTGAGTCATCAACTGCCATTGGCTGGCCCTGCTTGATCCTTGCTTGGGTGGAGAGGGGACTTGTGAGCTGATCCTATGTATAGCCTATATGGTCAGTCTCTAGTCTAGTGCATTGCCTTGCTTGATAAGGCAAGGTCACTGTCCCTTGCCTCTTTCCTTCATTAGCGGTAAACTAAACTAACCAAACATAACTAAAAGCCATGGTGTCATTTTAAAGCCCATACGTGGTTTTCTATCTGTCAGCAATATAAACCGAATGGGCATCTGTATTATTCGACGGAATTATAGTACAAATCGATCCATACCGTTCGGGTCACACTGACCTTGACCTTGACATTATGAGGTCACAATTTTACTGTGGTTTATTGTGTGCCTTAGTGCATCTCCTGGAAATTTCAAGTAAATCAGTCACCTTGTTTTTCCATGAAGTTGTTATATATATACTGTATATATATATATATATGTATGTATATGTATATATATATATATATGTATGTATGTATATGTATATATATATATATATGTGTGTATATGTATATATATATATATGTATGTATATGTATATATATATATATATATGTATGTATGTGTATATATATATATATATATATATTAAAAAAAGATAAAAATAAGACAGACAGACAAACACGCCCACAAAGAAATCTACCAAAAACAGTAACCCTCTCCCACCTCTCGGTGAGGACAGGGGTAATGCATATTTTTTGTCTGAGTTTCAAGTAAATTGGATAATATTCGATAGAGTTACTGTAGAAAATCGATTCTGAGGTCTAAATTTTAATGGGGGTCTATTGTGTTTTATAGTGCATATTATCCTGAACATGTCTAAGTAAATCGGCCAAGTAGTTTTTCTGTGTAGTTGCTAACAAAGAAACACACAGACGAAGAAACCTACAAAAAACAATACCTCTCTTCCACCTCTCTGTGAGGACAGGGTAATGTAAATTTTAGTTATGGTTTCAAGTAAATATGACATTGATGGATTTGTAGTAAAAACTCTTGAGTTTAACTTTTTGGGTTACTGTGACCTTTACCTGACTCCATGAGACCCAAATTTTAACTGGGTCTATAGGTGTACCAAGTAATTTCAAGTATATTATTATTATTATTATTATTATTATTATTATTATTATTATTATTATTATTATTATTATTATCTAAGCTACAACCCTACTTGGAAAAGCAAGATGCTATAAGCCCAAGGGCTCCATCAGTAGAGCAAGTTTCAATAGTCAGTCATTGTCTCAGTTAGCTTTACTTCTCTAATGACGTAATTATGACATCATTATAACACTACTTTGCTGAAAATAACGAGTGGACTTGTCCAGTGTAGGTCAATACAAGATGGACAATACGTTAGCGGTTGTCCAAAGTGATTTCTGTTTGCTTATGGAAGGAGAAAATAAGAAAATTTCAAGTAAATCGGTCGTGTAGTTTTTCCGTAAAGTTGCTTACAGAGAAACAAACACACAAAGAATTCTACCCAAAAACAATACCCCTCGCCCACCTCGGTGGGGATGAGGTAATAATAATTACTGGTGGCAATGGTACTGATTATTATTATTTATCAAGCAACTAGAACAGTCCAATTATTATTTATCAAGCAGCTAGAACAGTCCAATTATTATTTATCAAGCAGCTAGAACAGTCCAATTATTATTTATCAAGCAGCTAGAACAGTCCTAATTATTATTTATCAAGCAGCTAGAACAGTCCAATTATTATTTATCAAGCAGCTAGAACAGCCCTGGAATTCATATTTGAATAATGTGCCTTTCCCTTAAATTTGTGGCTGTTATCCGAATGTGTTATTGAAGAGATTAATGACACTAATCTCATTTTTTTGTAAGTTACAAATTGATTAATTTTTCATAAATGAAAATATTTTCATGTGAAGTAATTTTACCAAATAGATAGATGGCAACAGATCCCCGGCTGTTTTTCGTAATGTAATTTTATGTTTTCAGATTACTGTGGTTTTATGGGTTTGCGAAGTTTTGGTATAAAATGTCAGTTTTTAATGTTCTCAGCTATTTGAGAATTATGAATTTTACATAGATACTCTCGTCTTTCGTTGGTACAGAGGTATTTGAATATTTAGTTATTTTTAGAGGCATCGAGAAAGTGGAAGATGCTAAATGTTTCTTTATATTTCGTATTACTTTTCATAGAAGACATTATAAAGGTTGGATGAGGCAACTGACCCCCTTAAAACGTTGGAAAGAAGAAGAAGAAGAAGAGTTGAATAAAGTGATAATTTGAAGATGACCATCTCGAGGATGTTTTTAATATATTTCATCAAATCCGTTCATCCTTTTCTCAAAACGTTTTTTTTAATTAATTACACAGAGAGACAGACAGGAAACCCCAACACTAAAAGTCAATTTTTTTTTAGCGAGGCGGGGTGCCCTTTTAGCTCAGAAAAAGTTTCGTGATCAATGATTGGTTTGGACCAAGATAATTCTAACCAATCAGCGATCAGGAAACTTTTCCGAGCTAAAAAGGGGCGCCGCTACGAGTAGGTGCAAATCTGTCTCGCTAAAAGAAATGACTATAGGTAGACGTTGCTTCCTCATAACTTCCTTTAAGATGTATCGTAATTAAAGAACTAATAATTTATTTTCGTTTTTGAAATATAAAGGCTGCATTTTAAGGCAACGACTTTATTTTTGTTCCATTTGTCTTCATCCACAATTAGTCTTTCAAAATATGTAACGAGTTTGAGTAGGTACTGGCATTTATCATGAACATCTCAACAATTTTTGTTTTGTTTATTTCTGATATTTTATTTATTTGGTGACTGATAGAAATAGTAATTTGGAATCTCTCTTCTCTCTCTCTCTCTCTCTCTCTCTCTCTCTCTCTCGTCATTTATACTATCGGCTTCTAACCTTTGCAATTGTTCCCTTCTTGGGTCGTTCAACTATCACACATCAACATTGCTCAGTTTTATACATAATTTTCGACAAGTTCATGTACGTCATGTTGGTAATTCTAGCGGTCCTGATAATGGTCCTAATTCCAACTAGATCTGTCCCCTTTAATTCAATTCAGAAGTTAGATATCTCATCATTGCTTTTTATTAATAGCCAATGCAATATACGATCAAATCAACGGGGGGGGGGCCTCTCTCTCTCTCTCTCTCTCTCTCTCTCTCTCTCTCTCTCTCTCTCATTACAGGCTAATGAATATGTTTTTTATGAAATTCACGAAAAAATTAAGTCATAAAACAGAAATCCTCAACTTCCATTATTTGTTAATGAAGAAATTTTATAAGTACAGATACTCGACATTTGTTTAATATTAATGATATATTTGGATTACTGCAGAGGATGAGAGTGTAGGGGATTGAAAATGGTTTAATTTGAAAGCAAATGCAGATGTTTAGTGCAATGTAGCCAACCGTCATAGGTATATAAAAAAAATTGGTAGGCATATATGCAGATATCTGGCTGATTTTTTTTTTTTTTTTTTTTTGAGAGAGAGAGAGAGAGAGAGAGAGAGAGAGAGAGAGAGAGAGAGAAGGGTATTGGTATTTAAAAAAAAATGAAAGATTGGAATGTAAAAGAAGGAACAATAAAGAGTAGGAAATCTTTAAAAATTCAAAGATGAATTTATTGCAACAATTTCCGAAAATTCTTTTTTTCTAAATACAAGTTTGAGACAAGGTTCTAGAGTGAAGGGTTTGAATTTGGGATGTTGATTGATTAAACGGAAACGTGATGGAAGATAGTTTGAATGAACTGGAAAGACTTGGGAGTGAGGCAGGTGTCAAGCTGGAAGTCTAAACTTTTAGTGTATATTAACAGTAATGCTTCTTCAGTATTCATAAAGAATGCTTAGATACGCCATGTTTTTTAAAGTGTAAAAATTTTACTATCATTTTTAACGAAGTTATGGCCAAGGAATTTATTATATTTTAAAACGTGCTTTTTTTAGAATTATCAGGTTATCGAACATTTGTTTTCATTTATTATTATTATTATTATTATTATTATTATTATTATTATTATTATTATTATTATTATTATTATTTTTATGAATTTACTTCTGTATTCCACCGACCTTTTTCCTAGGTCATTATTAACTCTTCTTTTTGCTTGCCTAGTGTTAGGCATGACAGGATCCCGACCAACCTTCATTAGTGTTTCTATATTAAGAAATTGTTAACTTGGTCTGCTCCCTCCTGGGTTTTCCAGAACCCCTTCCAGAACCCCTTCCAGAACCCCTTCCAGAACCCCCACCGTCCCTCTGGCTGCATGAAACTCGGGGTCGGTTGGGTGATGGAAGACGAGGAATGCTATGCTTTTAAAACGCTCTCAGGAAATATTGCGTGTTTTAAATCATATTTGAATTTGCTTTTTATATTGCATGTGGATGCAAACAGACGTGTTCAGTTAAAAAGTGTGAACCCACCTATATCTCTCTCTCTCTCTCTCATCATGTTAGATTTTTTTATTGCAAGTTTGATCTTTTATTTGGAAAATGTCTCAATCTGACGTCACGCAAGTTGTTTGCATGCAAGGCCACTTTACCTTTTAAAGTAATGACCTGAGTGTTTATATGCATGTATGCAAAAAAAAAAGTTCAATAATTACTTGATCAGTATTGATTTTACTTTCAACAGATGGCAGCATTGGTCAGATTTTGTCTGCATAATTGAGGTCAAGGCCATACCTCCGCCTGCTCGGGTTCCTTTGAAATAGTCCTTATTTAATGATCCAACATTCTTTTGGTTCCCTAAAGATAAATGAACGAGGTGGGCGTCGCAGGGTGTTGGCTTCTGCCGGCATGGGATTGCAAAGGGAGGTTTACTTTGTCTCACTTGATTGGGTTAATTCGTGTTTTTATGTAAATATCATATGATAACCAAGGCGTCACTTGGTGACATGATTAGATTTAGGGGGAAAATGAATCACTGACGGATATTTGACGTTGATTTCTTTCTTTTGCTGTATTTGAAATTACCAGACCATTTGTAGATTTTATGTCCTGGTATTCTGCGACTGAACTTTGCCTTACTATTAGGTTTACTTTTTTTATTATTGACTGGTCAACCATGAATTTAGCTGGTCTGTACTTAATGGATACGTGAAGGACAATTATTTTTTTTTTTAATGATGAAATTGATTTATTTATTAATTTTGACTTATTGTGTGTCAACGTGTATTTCAAAGAGTGTTTTTATAAAGTTTAAAAGCATTTTCAGATTAATGAAGTTAATTAATTGTATGAGAGAGAGAGAGAGAGAGAGAGAGAGAGAGAGAGAGAGAGCGCATTTGTATTGACATTAGGGCACATCAAAGGACAATTATTCCTTCGGCAGGAGAAATCTTGGTATTTTCGAAAATTCTACCCATCTAATCATAAGTATTTATCTGGTAATTAGTTGACTATGGTTTTTCTCATCAATGGTGTATAGGGTTTTTAGACAGGAGCCTAAAACACTTATAGACATCAGGAAATTTAATTTTCTAAAGATTGTTGTAGCTAGCATGGCAGGATAAGGACAGGTATCTAATTAAGCTTAGAACTGCACAGTAGCGAATGACGAAAACCGCAGGTAATGGACAAGAATTACACACTTATGGGTTACCATAGGTAACATTATGTTTACTATAGGTTATGACTGATAATGGATATCGAATTGTTTAATTTTCCGCATAGTCGTTATTAATCGTTTAAGAAGCTCAGAATCACATACAAAATTCTTGTTTACATATGTTAATATTATTTTGTTTACGTACGTTCTCACTCCAGCAAATGCCTTACTTCTCGCGACGCTAGATAACAAACAAGTAATTGAATTAACGCTTGTTTTCATTACGAAATGTTGATACCAAGAGCAGTCTATGTATTGATCGGTGTCTATATAAAAGTGGTTGAGCAAACTCGTAAACAACCTTTGTTTTGGAAGCTTTTATATATGTTTTCTTTCCAGGTTTCTCTTTGAGCGATTGTTATTTTTGACAAAAATGTTTTGAGCCAGTTTATTGGATTTAGTTTTGTCTCTTTGTGTATGCATTCTTTCTTCTTTGATAATGTGTCTCTTTGTTGATTATTATATCTAACTCTCTCTCTCTCTCTCTCTCTCTCTCTCTCTCTCTCTCTCTCTCTCATGTTATTTTTGACAAAAATGTTTTGAGCCAGTTTATTGGATTTAGTTTTGTCTCTTTGTGTATGCATTCTTTCTTCTTTAATAATGTGTCTCTTTGTTGATTATTATATTTAACTCTCTCTCTCTCTCTCTCTCTCTCTCTCTCTCTCTCTCTCGTTATTATTGACAAAAATGTTTTGAGCCAGTTTATTGGATTTAGTTTTGTCTCTTTGTGTATGCATTCTTTCTTCTTTAATAATGTGTCTCTTTGTTGATTATTATATTTAACTCTCTCTCTCTCTCTCTCTCTCTCTCTCTCTCTCTCTCTCTCTCTCTCTTGTTATTCTTGACAAAAATGTTTTGAGCCAATTTATTGGATTTAGTTTTGTCTCTTTGTGTATGCATTCTTTCTTCTTTAATAATGTGTCTCTTTGTTGATTATTATATTTAACTCTCTCTCTCTCTCTCTCTCTCTCTCTCTCTCTCTCTCTCTCATTATTCTGTAACATAGGGTTTTTTTGTTATGATTTCTAGAAGGAATTTGAAATGATATTGTTTATTTAATGCATTTTGTTAACTATTTTCCATGGTTGGAAGGTTTGATAGTTTATATGGGTTAGCTTATAGGTATCCATTGATTCATTATTGTCCCAACCAGTATAGAGAACACGTAAGAGTGCGGGTACGCGCGCGCAAGCATATATATATATATATATATATAAATATGCACACATATATGTATGTATCTCTTGTATATGGACTGTATATACACACAAACACACACTCATATATATATACATATATGTGTATATATATATATATACATATATATATACATATATATATATATATATATATACATACATATATATACACACATGAGCACACCAGCGACTCTGTCACTACATCTATCCACCGCTTTCTAGGTTCTCTTCCATATTAATATTTCTGTATTGAATATTCTTTCCACAAAATATCTGCCTTCCATTTTTTCCCGTAACTAGACCATCATTCAACTTAGGTTATCCTTTTACCAGTTCTTTTCGTGGTACTTAACGATACTTTATACAAAGAACATATTACGCTAACAATTTAATTTTTGTTTATCTATTCTTTAACATCCCTATTTCCCTCTTTTATTGTGTAGAGTCGAGGAGGTTCAACATTCTCTTTTTGCCTTCGCCGAAATCGAGCAACTTTACACAATAACTACCGTACCGATTTTGATTAAATTTGGTAGTCATGTTAGGTATTACCAAATACTGAATCTATAACATTTCAGATAAAGTACATCAAATTAAAAGTACATGGCAGGACTTTGAAAATAATTGCACTATTAAGTAAATGGCAAACACTTTATTTTTTGTTTGTGTGTGTGAACAACATTGCGCAAATACTCGAAAACCAATGTAAACGAAACTTTGGCGAATTTGTAGGGTGTGACCTAATGAAAATTCCATTAGGTTTCGAAGAAATTACATCTAAGTACAAGTACTGAAAGCAGTGGAGTTGAGAACGAAATAAGACTGCTTGGAGTGGCGAAGGCATGCTCTCTACTGAGTGCCCTTCTTGATGCTTCCTGACTATCATAGACAGTGCAAGTTTCTTCACTTATGTTTTGCATCCACCCTGCTACCTTAGATTTCTCTCTCTCTCTCTCTCTCTCTCTCTCTCTCTCTCTCTTTTCCTTCCTACCATCATCTGTTATATTTATTCGCAAACTTCTTTTTTTTTTTTTTACTCCTATCCTACCATCATCCGTTATATTTACTCGCACAAACACTTGGATAACTCAAATGCTTTTATTTTTCCAATATCCATATCAGCATTCATATCTCCCACTTGGTGGTTTCCACGTGATCCATAACTTCCATCCATGATTGCATGTACTATTAAATTTCTTGTAAATATTTTCAGACTTATAGAATAGTTTTTCAATTTCTCAACGGTCCTAAGTCAACCCTGTATCATACGAAAACCCCAGCCATTCCACAAAACTTTCAGGATTCATTTCTTGTCCCCACAACTGCATCTACGACTATAGTCCATTTCTTTTAGAGAGTCATATTTGCACCGACTCTCAGCGGTGCCCTTTTTAGCTCGGAAAAGTTTCCTGATCGCTGATTGGTTGGACAAGATAATTCTAACCAATCAGCGACCAGGAAACTTTTCCGAGCTAAAAGGGCACAGTGTCGGTGCAAAGATGACTCGCTAAAAGAAATGGACTATAATACACACACAAACTGTCGTGCCCGAGACGCCAAATGTGTTAAGAGTATATGCTTGGTTGCTTTAGGTAATGAAATTTATATATGTTTTGGTAAAATGAACTTATTTTATGCCTTTTGATATATTGTATTTTTGTTCTGTTAGTGTTTATACTGATACGGTGGGTTGGCTTCTCAGTGGTAGCTTGCACGCTCTCTCTCTCTCTCTCTCTCTCTCTCTCTCTCTCATCAAGAATTCGTGGACATTTCCCTGGTGCCATTTCTTTCAACGCTGTCGTGAGTGTAATTGTCAGCTAATGAAACCGTTGCACTTTTTTACGGACGTTGTCTCACTGCGGATGGTTGGTCATGCCTCCACTCCCAGAGGTGAATTCTTGTGTCAGGATTATTCTCTGCTTATAAGAATAAGTAATTTCACATTGGGTAAATGATTTCTCACGACGGTAGTTGTGTTACTACGTTTAATTATAGGGTCCATGCTCCCCCGAAGGATTTTATTCAAAATAGATGAACGACACTCCAAAATCAAACCATTGTTCTCTAGTGTAGGAAAGTGCCATAGCCTCTATACCATGGTCTTCCAATGTCTTGGGTTAGAGTTCTCTTGCTTGAAGGTACACTCGGGCACACTGTTCTCCCTAGTTTCTCTTCCTCTTGTTTTGTTGAAGTTTTTATAGTTTATATAGGAAATATTTATTTTGATGTTACTATTCTTAAAATATTTTATTTTTCCTTATTTCCTTTCCTCACTGGGCGGTTTTCCCTGTTGGGACCCCTGGGCTTATAGCATCCTGCTTTTCCAATTAGGGTTGTAGCTTAGTATTTAATAATAATAATAATAATAATAATGATGATGATGATGACGATGATGATAAAACCATAAGTTTTTTTCCTTTATGTATGTATATACTGTTAACTCATCACGTTAAAATTTGTGACATTTGAAGTAAGTATAAATAAGATTAGATGCTCTTCCTTATAGTATTTTGAGGCCATCAGAGGATAAGTACATACATGTAGATTTATATCTTATTTGTATATATGGCTAATCTCTAGGGTCGTCTCCTTTCCCTCTACCATTCATGTGTAATCTTTAAACCCTTAACATGCCTAAATTAGAATTCTTATATGATAAGAGCATCTGCCTGGGGCAGAATTTATACCTATGCCTCTGAATCTAGGTTCAGTATTTGAACATATGAAAGTTTCATGTGCTCTCTCTCTCTCTCTCTCTCTCTCTCTCTCTCTATATATATATATATATATTATATATTATTTATATATTGTTTTTTATTCAAATAAGCGATATATTTCTGATATGTTAATGTTTGGATTCTCTTAACGACCTTAGGATCAGAGCCCCAGGTGAAATCACACAAGACAATAGCTTTTGACCGGCCGGGAGTCGAACCCTGGCCCTGGAAACTTATATGTACATTGACATACCAATTGGTCACTGTACATACAAGTTTCCTGGACTGGGGTTCGACTCCCGGCCGCTCCGAAGCTATTACCCTTGTGTGATTTCGCCAGGGTCCTCTGATCCCGAAGTCGTTAAGAGAATGCAGACATTAAAATATGAAAAATATATGGCTTATTTGAATATGAAAAAAACACGTATAAATGTGCAAAAATTTATCATATATATATATATACTGTATATATATATATATATAATATATATAACACATAAGCACGAATCATTACCACAATAAGATAAGACAAATTAGAATAGATACACATAGAAATAACATGAAATAGATTAAAAGAAACTAAAAAACACATAAGTGAAAAAGCATAAAAACTTATTTTCGTTTATAATTCTTAATTCATAAACGATGTCTTCTCTTTGAAGGGGGGTTCGTTGAACTCATTTGATTATATGTGTAAGTATATATGTATATATAAATCTATATGGAGAGAGAGAGAGAGAGAGAGAGAGAGAGAGAGAGAGAGAGAGAGATATGGGGGTTTGGTACAATGCTGCTCTACTATGTTCACTACCTACCTTACATTGTTGATTAGTAATTCTATTAGGTATGTTAACATGCAATTGCTGAATATTGCATGAATTGGACTTGAAACCATCAGAAAAATAAAATGAAATTAGGAAGCTAGACTTAAGGGAAAAATTGCTTGTCGATTATTTAAAGATCACTGTAATGAAAATTATAATTTCCTGTTCAGTTTTCTATTCAAAGAATTAACATTGCCTGCAGATGCTGAAAAAAAAATATTTATATTCAACGAAAACCTATTGGTTCTTGATATATAGATAGATATAAATTTTTCTGTCTTAAGCTAGAGTATTTGAATGGCGTGATATATATATATACATATATATATATATATATATATATATATATTTTACACATCATTTCAAGCAGAGCACATGGAAATTCGAAAGTGGTTTTTTGTTTTGAAACATTTAAATCCAACGACATTGCGACTGCTGTCAAGTTCATGCGAAATTGGAACGCACTTTTTGGTGCATTGCAGGAAACCTCAAGACTGGGAGGGGAAATACTGTTTAGTCACGTGGCGTGGCGACTTAAGAAAGCATTTCAAATGATAAGTAGAATCAGTTTACGGGGCGGGCTTTGTAATAGTTTGGCAAATCTCGAATGCTGATTGAAAATAAAGCTTTCACGTAATGGAATTTTTAATAGATTTTAAGACTTATAAATGTAACAATAGTAATTTGGATATTCATATGATATACGTTACTAATTTTATCTTCTTTTTGTAATCCACGATTCTGTTAAACTTTTCTCCTCTCATTTAGATAAATTTTAAGGTTGCTGTGGCCTGATTGGTAACGTCTCTGCTTGGTGTTTGCCAGTCTAGGGTTCGAGTCCCGCTCAGACTTGTTAGTGCCATTAGTGTCTGCAACCTTACCATCCTTGTGAGCTAAGGTTTGGGGGTTTGGAGGAGCCTATAGGTCTATCTGCTGAGTCATCAGCAGCCACTGCCTGGCCCTCCCCTGGTCCTAGCTTGGGTGGAGAGGAGGCTTGGGCGCTGATCATGTAAATATGGTCAGTCTCTAGGGCATTGTCCTGATTGCTAGGGCAATGCCACTGTCCCTTGCCTCTGCCATTCATGGGCGACCTTTAAACCTTTAATTATTTTATCATATGACGGTTTTTGGATGCTAAATATTTGTATGTGTTTAAAACATGATTTGAATTTTGAGAATTAAAAGCTTATCTAGAATCACAATATCAATTGCTTTACCTCTAATTAACCCATTTCTTCGTGATTTGACAAGAATGTTGTAATTCATATTGCTATCTATTCTGGATACGTTTAACTGACTTGATGTTTTTAATTTATAACTTTATTAGTCGTACATGAAATAGTCTTGTTACTGTGTGAATACATTTAGCTTTGTAGGTATTCTTAAAGTTTCAATTATTGTACTTGAAATTATTTTCATAAAGTTAATAAATTAAACCCGTCATTTTGGACATTTTTCATTTGAAAACAATGGAATACAAGATGGAAAAGCAAATTTCTTGAGAAATCATTAATATGAAGTAAACCCATAGTCATTTAGAAGTAACTTTTATCCTCTCCTTTCCCTGTTTGAATAACTTTATTTACTTTTCAAATGTTAGCAAATAAAGTTTTTCTTCCATTGTATTATGTATTCTATATATATATATATATATGTGTGTGTGTGTATATGTATATGTATATATAATGTATATTTATGTATATATATACGTATTATAAGTATATATATATATATACATACACACAAACATATATATATATATATATATATATGTATGTATGTATATGTATATATCTGTGTATATATATGTATATACAGTATATACGTACACAAATATATATATATATATAGTATATACTGTATATATATATATATATATTTATATATATATATATATATATATGTATATATATATTATATATATATTTATATGTATATGTATATATATTTATATATATATATATATATATATTTGTGTGTGTATGTATATACTGTATATACATATATATATACACAGATATATACATATATATATATATATACATGCGTGTATGTGAAATGAAAATGCTTAGTTATTTCTCTTTCGCCCGTAGAATAAGGAATGTGATCTAGTTTCAAATGTATGTTCATTTTATTTTTACATTATCGTGTCATTTTGCACTTGTTAAAAATAGAAAAGTGAAAGCAATAGAATTATGAAGATTGGCCTATAATTACATCATAAAGATGAAACGGTAAGAAATCACGCATTGATTAATGAATCACTATGTTGTTTATAAAATATTTTCTTATCAGTTTTCTGGGCATTGATATCACCGGAGGCTTGTAACTGAAACTAGGTTGGGTTTCCCCGTAGAGTTTTCTGAGAATCTATTGCCGATCTGCGTTGTTGGGTCGTAACCCACTTTCCCCGTAGACTCTCTCTCTCTCTCTCTCTCTCTCTCTCTCTCTCTCTCGATCATTCTTCGTGTTCCGAATAACAAATGGTCTACTTATCTTTTCATAATTGTCATGGATATTTTTCCTGAATGCGGTCTCGCATTACACCGGTTTGGGTTTTCATTCGGAAAGCTTTTTATAGTTTTTATATCTTTATTCTGTTTGTGCTACATTTTGATGACTGACGGAATTTACCGGAAAAAAAAGATTGAAATGTGAATTACAATTCGGCTATTTATAGAAGCTTTAACTCTTAACGTTTTCCAATCTTATTAACAGAACGATTAGTGTTAGTAATGAATGTGTTCTTACGGTTGTTGGAAATAATAAATAATCCTTTTTTCTTATCTCATTCAAGTGCATTAAAAAACAGATTTCTCAAGATAGAGATAAGGAAATTTCGATAAGGACAATGCGCTGTAAATTGATAGATAAATAGATAGATTTATTCAGCATATTTGCACATATTACATGGTATTTACGCAGCAGTAAAAGTCTAAATACAGTAGTTATATGAACATGGTTAAAACCCAAGAATACAAACTATTCACCATGACGTGCACATTACGGAGAAGGATAGTTCAAGAAGAGATAAGATACGGAATGAGGTAATTAGGGGTACCACAGGAGTTAGAAAACTATCAGATAAGATCCAAGAAAGTAGAATGAGGTGGTATGGTCATGTCATGAGAAAGGATGAACAGTATATTGGGAGAAGAGTGATGGAAATGTAGGTACAGGGAACGAGAAGGAGAGGGAGACCAAAGCGAAGGTGGATGGACTGTATCAAGGATGACCTTCGATCGAAGGGATTAACCAGTGATGAGGTATGGGACAGAGGTAGATGGAGAGAAAGTTGACCAGAAACATCGACCCCACAGAGAAGTGGGAAAAGAAGAAGAAGAAAGAGCCATGGCTCTTATTTCCATTGTGGTCCTTATCACACAAGGAATGTCCATTGCGAGTTCATTCACGTCAAATGTATCGGTTTAGTTCGAAGAAATTATCTCGAAGATTACAGTCTGAATCTTAAAATTCAGAATGACCTGCTCGCTGAAAGTAGTTTAATCGCTACGAAGCGTGTTATTGTACGGAATTCTCTTCATTAAGCCTGTAATTACAGTTGTGTTTTTGTACTCTGTGATCTTAAGTACTTTTGAAAGCTATTCAAACTAATTATAGTTGTTAGTGTATATTTATCTCTTGGTGTTTATTTTATTCCCAATTACCTTCCTGCTCATTAGTGATTTTGCCTTGCAATAAAACAATATAATTGACCAGGCTGAGTTATTATCTTTAGTTTAAAGGCTGTGGTCGATGACCTAGCTCACCGAACGTAGTTCGATTTTGCATGAAAAATTAACGAAAGCAAGTATGCTTCGTGATCGTTAGCTTCGAGGAGAGACTGATTATGTTAGTCTTACTTGTGAATTATGGCTTTATCGTGCAGTTAATTTGGATTGAAGTAAATTATGCTCCGAATGTTTATTCTTTAATGAGATTATACCTTGGTCATTCTTGGTCCCATCAATGAAAACGGTAGTTTAAATATCACGTATATTGTATAATATATACAACAAAACAAATGCAGCCGTTTTCTAGTTCGCTGCTGGACAAAGGCCTCAGACATGTCCCTTTTTTCCATGTTTGGGGTTTTGCCAGTTTTCTTTACCACGCTGGCCAGTGCGGATTGCTGGTGGTGGGAGACTTTCGTCTGATCGCTCACAACAAACCGACTTGGTATGGGTGACCCTGACTAGTACAGCTTTTTTTTATCATGACGATACACAAACCCTTTCAGCCCGTTAAGGTATCCTCACTCTGAAAGGGATGAGTAATATATATATATATATATATATGTGTGTGTGTGTGTGTGTATACATACATATATATGTATGTAAATTAAGTTTTGAGACCACATTCGGTCTAGGGAAATCAATAAAAGTCCATATATATATATTTCTGGTCTTGGGATTTTCGTTATTCCCTTTTATTATGGTCTAAGGAATAATTTAGCTCTCTTATTATGGAAAATTATACCGAAGATAGTGTTTCTTGACGTTAATAAGTAAATAAGCACATGTGATGGTGAAAAATGTTTAAACCCTTGTTTTGTAACCTATAGTAACGATTATTTAAAAAAAGAAATCAAATATATAAACAAGGAAAATAAATCGAAAAATAATAAGTTAATATTGAGGGACTGAAATAGAATTTTCCATGTCTAAAGTTGACGTTAAGGATATCAACTTAACGTTTCTTTCATTTTGATAAAATGGGGTTACACTTATAGACAGAGTTTTGCACAGAGAAAGACTTTATACAATTTATTTTAAATGAACATTGCTTTTCATCAGTGTTATATTCCGTTCTACTAATATACATAATTGTATCAAATATGCTGGAGTTATCCGAAATGAATGGCCTCCTGGCTAGTACAGTGGTAACGCGTTCGCCTAGCATTCGCATGGCAGCAGATCGATCCCCGCCCAGGACCGTGAGTTTAAGCTGTTTAGTGGGGAGGTCACTGCTGTGGTAGGGCCACCACAGTGGGATGGTTGGGCTTGCCCGGCTGACGTTCTGGTGAGCATCTATTTTGATGGAACTGGAACTCTGATCTATCCCCGCCCAGGACCATGAGCTTAAGCTGTTTACTGGGGAGGTCACTGCTGTGGTAGGGCACCACAGTGGGGTGTTGGGCTTGCCAGGCTGACGTTCTTTGAGCATCTATTCTGATGGAACTGAAACCGAAACAAGACAACTTTAACTTTAATTGAAGATATCATCCAATGCTTAATTAAAACGTACGTCGGGTGGTAGTTTTGTTGGACTCAAAAGCTTGGCACATTTAGAAGGAAATTTCCTATAGCGCCCACAATAACGAAGTTTGGCTTGACCTAGTTTCCTACGGGCTACTGAACTCCCCCAGTTACCATCCTCTCCCCAGGCAGCGCGAACTCAAGGTGTCGGCTCTCTCTCTCTCTCTCTCTCTCTCTCTCTCTCTCTCTCTCTCTTTGTGAATTGGTTTTTAGGAATACAATTTTATCCTTTAATTTTGATTTGGTTTTCGGAGACCCGATCCTTTAATTTTTATTTGGTTTTCGGAGACCCGATCCTTAAATTTTTATTTGGTTCTTGGAGACCCGCTTTACTTGCCTCCTCTGCTTTTATGGACGCCTGATATTATCAGTGACATGCTTCATTCAGAAATGGAAAAGAGATTCATATTGAAAAATCAATTTTTATTAGGAGCATTCTACAATCACCATTTAATTATTGAGTGTGCTATTGAAGTTATGGACTCCTTGGAATAAATGTGTGAAAAGTATTTGGTATAGGAATATGAGTATATGTGATTGCTCTTATTTGGTATAGGAATATGAGTATATTTAATTGCTCTTATTTGGTATAGGAATAGGAGTATATTTGATTGCTCTCATTTGGTATAGGAATAGGAGTATATTTGATTGCTCTCATTTGGTATAGGAATAGGAGTATATTTGATTGCTCTCATTTGGTATAGGAATAGGAGTATATTTAATTGCTCTCATTTGGTATAGGAATGTGAGTATATTTGATTGCTCTCATTTGGTATAGGAATAGGAGTATATTTGATTGCTCTCATTTGGTATAGGAATGTGAGTATATTTGATTGCTCTCATTTGGTATAGGAATATGAGTATATTTGATTGCTCTCATTTGGTATAGGAATGTGAGTATATTTGATTGCTCTCATTTGGTATAGGAATATGATTATATTTGATTGCTCTTATTTGGTATAGGAATATGAGTATATTTGATCGCTCCTGGCGTTTGCAATTTTCTTGAATTCACTGAATATTTCGCAAGTAAGAAATTTCTATATTCTGGGTTGATACATAAAAGTAACTTCTTATATGATCTTTAACATTACATTTGGGTGATATTTTATTGTGGTCCCTTTAACAGTTCGTTGTATTTTTTCTTCTTTTTATTCGAGTCTCTTTGTTGGCGGTTCATAACTTATTAAAGTTACGCCTAAAGCCCTGTCCACACGATCGAGCATGCCCGACGGGCAAACAGTGATACCAGACCACAATAGTTAGTAAGAATGAGGGTTAATGACGTCAGAAGCGGAAAACCGCAGACAGGGATCTGGCATCATATAGTGTTGCCAGATCCCTGACTTTAGTTTTCCCGCTTCTGACGTCATCAACCCTCATTCTTACTAACTATTGTGGTCTGGTATCACTGTTTGCCCGACGGGCAAACAGTGATACCAGACAAGAATAATTAACTTGATTTTATTATAGTTTTTAAGATTTAATATTGATGGGAAGATTAACAATAGGAGGACTACATATATTGAATCGTATTTTGTCGATTACTTGGGGTGGTTTCATTTTGTCGTCATAACAGGGATTGTATATGCTGTAATTATAAATTAACAGAGAAAGATGTACTTTCCTTCATGCTACTAGAGTCAGTCTAGACTGGGAAGAAAGGACGAATCTAATTGGATTGCGGTTGAGCTGTTGGAGATTGGTTCAGGTAACAAGATTTTTTTCAGCTAACAGATATTGAGTTTAAAATTTATATATATATATATATATATATATATATATATATTTTTTTTTTTTTTTTTTTTTTTTGGTGGGGGGGTGTTATGTTTTCTGTGTTATTGTTGTTATGGGACAAGATGTGTTTCAGTTCATTATATTACATTTTTCAATAATTTGCTGTTTTTTTTTAAACTTAATTGTAAAATGGTGTTTTATATTTCTAGTTTCATGCACGTTTGTTATTTTCTTCTTTATTTGTGGAAGCCTTTAGGAAGATTGATAAACTTAATATAAATCCATTCGGTTTTATCGAAGGATATGTATAAAGATCAGCGGTTTTATCTATATTAAGTCTCCTATGGAGAGAGAGAGAGAGAGAGAGAGAGAGAGAGAGAGAGAGAGAGAGGTGCAAATAACTATGGGCAGTTATTGCCTTGAGCGCTTATGTATCATTATTTTCTTATGCAAATTGGTATGTGAAGCGCTGGGACTTGGAGGAATAACTGGACGAGGGATGAAATTTTGAAGTAATATAGCACGTGAAAGCGACGGAGATGAGGTAGTAATATTAAAATTTCCCTCGTTCGTATTCAGTGTCCTCTCTCTCTCTCTCTCTCTCTCTCTCTCTCTCTCTCTCTCTCTCTTCGGAGCAGGGATCACCCCTGAAGAACTATTCTTTCTCCTTTTCATCATTTAACCTCGTATCACTCTCTCTCTCTCTCTCTCTCTCTCTCTCTCTCTTCGGAGCAGGGATCACCCCTGAAGAACTATTCTTTCTCCTTTTCATCATTTAACCTCGTATCTCTCTCTCTCTCTCTCTCTCTCTCTCTCTCTCTCTCTCTTCGGAGCAGGGATCACCCCTGAAGAACTATTCTTTCTCCTTTTCATCATTTAACCTCGTATCTCTCTCTCTCTCTCTCTCTCTCTCTCTCTCTCTCTCTCTCTCTCAAGTTAAGGGTTTTTTCTGTCATCTCTTTTATCTGATATCACGTAGTTAAGCGTTTTTACCGATTAATTTTTATATTTTCGAAGGTTACACTGATTCCCTCCTTTTTTACTCTATATAACTTCAAGCAATTGTAAGATCAAACCCGATACCTTTTGTCACAGTTTTTTTTTTTTTTTTTTTTTTTTTGTTACGAGTGACCTCATTTAAAGATACACCACCCCGATATAGATTTTCATTTTGGATTTGGAGTTGTTGACAGCATCTCGATAACAATGGTGTCTATTCATTAGCAATAATACCTGTTAGCTGATGTCCAAACATCTGTTGACGGATCTTCAAAGGCTGGCTGTGTAGGATTTTTTTTTTCTCTCCTTTTTTTTTGCGTAGTTTTTTTTCTTTTGTCGACGTCCTTTTTTAACGCTACCAAATAAGAGGACGTGCTTATAAATTTTGATGGGAAGGTTGGCTAAGTTTAGGCTGACAGTTGACGATATTCAATATACTCTGCCCTCGTGACCTACTTTCTTTCCATACTTTTTCAATTTCCCATTCTTTACGATGGGATTTCATCCTGTTCTCTCTTTATTGGAGTCCCTGGGAACCGTTCTTCCCCCTTTTCCGTGTTTGCCACGTTTGTATTTTAATTCTCTTCCCCCTCAAACTCGGGATCCTTCTGCTCTCATTCTGCCCTCCTTCATCATCCTTTGTGACCTTCTTTGTTCTAGTTTAGTAGTTTTTAAGGGAACTAGGATTGCTTGGTTTTAGAGTCCGGAATAGGCCTTGATTTGTCAAAATTTGTTAGCTATACTCTATTTTTTTTAATGAGGTGCATTTGCACTGACTCGCATCGGTGCCCATTTAGCTCGGAAAAGTTTCCTGATCCCTTATTGGTTAGAATTATCTTATCCAACCAATCAGCGATCAGGAAAATTTTCCGAGCTAAAAGGGCACCCCTGCGAGTCAGTTGAAATCTGCTTCACTAAAAAAATTAACTATAGTTTCTTTTCCTTCTGATGATTCGAGATAGATTTATCCAAAGGGAATTTATGAAAATTTGTCAAAGTTTGTTAGCTAGTTTTTTTTCTGATGACGATTCCAGATATATTTATCCAAAGGGAATTTATGATGATTTGTCAAAATTTGTTAGCTACTTTTTTTTCTGATGATGATTCGAGATAGATTTACCAAAAGGGAATTTAAGATGATTTGTTGTTAGTTATTTTTTTTTCTGATGATGATTCGAGATAGATTTACCAAAAGGGAATTTATGATGATTTGTCAAAATTTCTTAGCTATTTTTTTTTCTGATGATGATTCGACATAGATTTATCCAAAGGGAATTTATGAAAATTTGTCAAAATTTGTTAGCTAGTTTCTTTTCCTTCTGATGATTCCATATAGATTTATCCAAAGGGAATTTATGAAAATTTGTCAAAATTTGTTACTTAAGTTTTTTTCTCCTGATGATTCTATCTTTCCAGATCGATTTATCCAAAGGGAATTTATGATGATTTGTCAAAATTTCGAAGATAAGATTTTATGTTGGTGGTGGTGACGGTTGGCGATCTACCTTGTGGTTTATTTGTTCTTGTTTCATTACCTCCGCCAGGAGGGTATGTTTTCGGTTCGGTTTGTTTGTTTGTTTGTTTGTTTGTTTCTCTGTTTGTCTGTCTGTCTGTGGACAACGTAGAGGCCACATTTCTACACGGAATCACTTCAAACTTGGCCAAGTAGTTCCCCAATGTGTATGGAAGAACTGATTAAATTTTGGTCAAGGTCACCCCAAGGTCAAGGTCACAGGGGTCACTGGTGTCACTATGACATAAGTGGCCATATCAAGAGACAGAAATAAAGCACTGACTTTTGCATAAGCCAACAGGGAAGTCCTAGTCCAGGCGCAACCCATGGGTGATGTTCAAATTTATAAAGGTCAAAGGTCAAGGTCATATTGGTGCATTATATCAATGTCATATTAAGTATCAGTGGCAAATGAACAAAGATCACTTGAAGGTCAAAAGTCAAGCAGGTCACTTGAAGGTCAAGGTCACGTGAAGGTCAAGGTCACGTGAAGGTCAAGGTCACCTGAAGGTCAAGGTCACGTGAAGGTCAAGTACATTTGAAGATCAAGGTCACTTGAAGCCAAGGTCATGTGAAGGTCAAGGTCACGTGAAGGTCAAGGTCACTTGAAGGTCACGTGAAGGTCAAGGTCATGTGAAGGTCGAAGTCACATCAATTCATGATTCTAGGACATATGGCGCTCTAGGTCACCTTGGCGGAGGTATGTCCTCTACGAGGACCATGTCCGCGTTCAGGACTTGCTCACTTGTTTATAAATGTATTTCTACACAGGTTCATGTTTATTTAGTTTTGTGACCCCTTATTTAGAATTCAGCTGTTCAGTTTAGAATTCAGTTGTTCAGTTTTTATTTTTAAGACTGTATATTACCTTTAAATTTCCCCAATTTAGACGCACTCTCCTTTGCCTTGTATATGTAATGGAAATCGGTCGTAGCAAATAATGACATTGTCCCAGATCTTATGAAAGACTTAAAGCTTTTCAGAATTCCTTTTGTCATTTTCAATCCTTGTCCTGAATTCGACAAGTAAAAACTCCAGATGTTTTTTTTTATCTCCATTTCATCATCAATGTATATAGCTTCATGTGGTAACTCGTGTCGTAACGACTTTTGAATATATATATATATATATATATATAAATATATACACAGTATATATATATATATGTATATATATATATATATATATATAGTATATATATATATATATTATATATATATATATAAGTATATATATATATATATATATAAATATATGTATAATGTATGTAAGTATATATATGTATATATAATGTATATATATATATATATATATATAAATATATGTATAATGTATGTAAGTATATATATGTATATATAATGTATATATATATATATATATATATAAATGTATAATGTATGTAAGTATATATTTGTATATATAATGTATATATATATATATGTGTGTATATATATATATATATATATATGT
>NC_090757.1:31584513-31601264 GCF_036898095.1 Palaemon carinicauda
TGGAAAGCGTGAAAGGGAACGAAAAGGAAGATGGATGTAGTAAGGAATGAAGATGGAAAGTGTGAGAGGGAACGAAAAGGAAGATGGATGAGGTGAGGAATAAAGATGGAAAGCGTGAAAGGGAACGAAAAGGAAGATGGATGTAGTAAGGAATGAAGATGGAAAGTGTGAGAGGGAACGAAAAGGAAGATGGATGAGGTAAGGAATAAAGATGGAAAGCGTGAGAGGGAACGAAAAGGAAGATGGATGTAGTAAGGAATGAAGATGGAAAGTGTGAGAGGGAACGAAAAGGAAGATGGATGAGGTAAGGAATAAAGATGGAAAGCGTGAAAGGGAACGAAAAGGAAGATGGATGTAGTAAGGAATGAAGATGGAAAGTGTGAGAGGGAACGAAAAGGAAGATGGATGAGGTGAGGAATAAAGATGGAAAGCGTGAAAGGGAACGAAAAGGAAGATGGATGTAGTAAGGAATGAAGATGGAAAGTGTGAGAGGGAACGAAAAGGAAGATGGATGAGGTAAGGAATAAAGATGGAAAGCGTGAGAGGGAACGAAAAGGAAGATGGATGTAGTAAGGAATGAAGATGGAAAGTGTGAGAGGGAACGAAAAGGAAGATGGATGAGGTAAGGAATAAAGATGGAAAGCGTGAAAGGGAACGAAAAGGAAGATGGATGTAGTAAGGAATGAAGATGGAAAGTGTGAGAGGGAACGAAAAGGAAGATGGATGTAGTAAGGAATGAAGATGGAAAGTGTGAGAGGGAACGAAAAGGAAGATGGATGAGGTAAGGAATGAAGATGGAAAGTGTGAGAGGGAACGAAAAGGAAGATGGATGTAGTAAGGAATGAAGATGGAAAGTGTGAGAGGGAACGAAAAGGAAGATGGATGAGGTAAGGAATAAAGATGGAAAGCGTGAGAGGGAACGAAAAGGAAGATGGATGTAGTAAGGAGTAAAGATGGAAAGCGTGAGAGGGAACGAAAAGGAAGATGGATGTAGTAAGGAGTAAAGATGGAAAGCGTGAGAGGGAACGAAAAGGAAGATGGCTGTAGTAAGGAATAAAGATGGAAAGCGTGAGAGGGAACGAAAAGGAAGATGGATGTAGTAAGGAGTAAAGATGGAAAGCGTGAGAGGGAACGAAAAGGAAGATGGATGTAGTAAGGAGTAAAGTGGAAAGCGTGAGAGGGAACGAAAAGGAAGATGGATGTAGTAAGGAATTAAGATGGAAAGCGTGAGAGGGAACGAAAAGGAAGATGGATGTAGTAAGGAATTAAGATGGAAAGCGTGAGAGGGAACGAAAAGGAAGATGGATGTAGTAAGGAATTAAGATGGAAAGCGTGAGAGGGAACGAAAAGGAAGATGGATGTAGTAAGGAATTAAGATGGAAAGCGTGAGAGGGAACGAAAAGGAAGATGGATGTAGTAAGGAATTAAGATGGAAAGCGTGAGAGGGAACGAAAAGGAAGATGGATGTAGTAAGAAATAAAGATGGAAAGTGTGAGAGGGAACGAAAAGAAAGATGGATGAAGTAAGGAATAAAGATGGAAAGCGTGAGAGGGAACGAAAAGAAAGATGGATGAGGTAAGGAATTAAGATGGAAAGCGTGAGAGGGAACGAAAAGAAAGATGGATGAGGTAAGGAATAAAGATGGAAAGCGTGAGAGGGAACGAAAAGAAAGATGGATGAGGTAAGGAATTAAGATGGAAAGCGTGAGAGGGAACGAAAAGAAAGATGGATGAGGTAAGGAATAAAGATGGAAAGCGTGAGAGGGAACGAAAAGAAAGATGGATGAGGTAAGGAATAAAGATGGAAAGTGTGAGAGGGAACGAAAAGGAAGATGGATGTAGTAAGGAATTAAGATGGAAAGCGTGAGAGGGAATGAAAAGAAAGATGGATGAAGTAAGGAATAAAGATGGAAAGTGTGAGAGGGAACGAAAAGAAAGATGGATGAGGTAAGGAATAAAGATGGAAAGCGTGAGAGGGAACGAAAAGAAAGATGGATGAGGTAAGGAATAAAGATGGAAAGCGTGAGAGGGAACGAAAAGGAAGATGGATGTAGTAAGGAATGAAGATGGAAAGCGTGAGAGGGAACGAAAAGGAAGATGGATGAGGTAAGGAATAAAGATGGAAAGCGTGAGAGGGAACGAAAAGGAAGATGGATGTAGTAAGGAATAAAGATGGAAAGTGTGAGAGGGAACGAAAAGAAAGATGGATGAGGTAAGGAATAAAGATGGAAAGCGTGAGAGGGAACGAAAAGAAAGATGGATGAGGTAAGGAATAAAGATGGAAAGTGTGAGAGGGAACGAAAAGGAAGATGGATGTAGTAAGGAATTAAGATGGAAAGCGTGAGAGGGAACGAAAAATGGTGGTTAATTGTAATTAGCTGTGCAGGGAGGAGCGAAGAACGAAATTGAATTAAAGGGAATGGAAGAAAAGAGAGGGAGTTCTAGTGGGAGATAAGATTGGGAAAATGGAGGAGCACGAGTTACTTCTGTTCCTTGACTTAGGAATTCGGAAATCACGTCCGTGACGACACCCAATTAACCCCCCCCCCCAAAAATGAAAAAAGAAAAAAGATGAGGTATGCAACCCTAAGTTGGTCACGCATACTTTGATAATACTGTAAAGATGACCTTTAAAGGGGAGAGTTTTTTCGTCTTGGAGTAGTTTTGCTGTGATCATATGACTATTGTTGTTTTTTATGTTTTTAAAAGTCATTTCTTGTTGTTCATATAATTGTTATTAGACGCCGTTGATACTATTAATCGGGGTAAAATTATTGTTATTATTATTATTATTATTATTATTATTATTATTATTATTATTATTATTATTATTATTACTTGCCAAGCTACAACCTTAGTTGGAAAAGCAGAATGTTTCAAGCCCAAGGGCTCCAACAGGGAAGGTAGCCCAGTAAGGAAAGGAAAAAGGGAAAAATAAAATATTTTAAGAATAGCAATAACCCTAAAATAAATATTTTCTATATAAACCATAAAAACTCCAACAAAACAAGAGGAAGAGAAACGAGATAGAACAGTGTGCCTGAGTGTACCCTCAAGCAAGAGAACTCTAACCCAAGACAGTGGAAGGCCATGGTACAGAGGCTATGGCACTACCCAAGACTAGAGAACAATGGTTTGATTTTGGAGGGTCCTTCTCCTAGAAGAGCTACTTATCATAGCTAAAGAGTCCCTTCTACCCTTACCAGGAGGAAAGAGGCCACTTAATTACAGTGCAGTAACCCCTTGGGTGAAGAAGATTTGTTTGATAATCTCAGTGTTGTCAGGTGTATAAGGAGAGGAAAATATTCAAAGAATAGGCCAGAGTATTTGATGTGTATGAGTAGGCAAGGGGAAAATTAACCGTAACCAGATAGAAGGATCCAATGTAGTACTGTGTGGCCAGTCAAAGGACCCCATAACTTTCTAGAGGTAGTATCTCAACGGGTTTTTAGTGCCCTGGCCAACCTACTACCTTAGAAAGGCTTGTTGCTGCTAAGGCCATTATCATGGACGGTAATTGGTGTTGACAGGTGAAGTTATTATTCAATAATCTTAGCTTCTATCGGAATATATTATTATTATTATTATTATTATTATTATTATTATTATTATTATTATTATTATTATTGTTATTATTATTATTATTTTTATTATTATTATTATTATTATTATACATGCTTTAGCCTGTTGAGGGTCGGGAATTCACCTCATAACATGATCTTGAGTGTATAAATATTAATGTTATTGTACAAAGTTTATTTAGTTGTTGATAGAAGCACTGTATATAGTCCAAATAGATTAACCACCAAAGAAAGGTCTTAAGCGTTTTATCATAGGACGATATATTCGGTCTTTGTGATGTTTTGTGTCAATTCAGTGACCTCACTATTGCCTTTGCTGATCCTCAGACTTTTGAAGCTGTTTCATATGGAAAGGTTTTTTTTTGGAAGGTCTGCTTATTACCATTTTGTAGGTCAGACTTTGATAAGAAAAGGGAACGAGGGACTTGACCCTGTAGGTAGCGATATTATTATCATTATTATTATTATTATTATTATTATTATTATTATTATTATTATTATTATTATTATTATTATTATTACTTGCTAATCTATATATAGGCTCTAACATCTTGGAGGAGGACGAGAAATTTGAAACTTGGTGATAATAACTTTAAGAAGAAAGTATTAGGTAGGAGGAAAAAGGAAATATTACGTGACTCGTATTTCTCAAGTCTTGGATCATGTTTTTATTTGGCTAATAGAAGAGACTCTAGCTATGGTAAGCAGCTGTTCTAGGAGAAGGACACTCCAAAATCAAATAATTGTTCTCTAGTCTTGGGTAGTGCCATAGCCACTGTACCATGATTTTCCACTGTCTTGGGTTAGAGTTCTCTTGCTTCTCTTGCTCGAGGGTACACTCGGGCACACTTTTCTATATCGTTTCTCTTCCTTTTGTTTTGTTAAAGTTTTCATAGTTTATATAGGAAATATTTATTTAAATATCATTGTTCTTTAAATGTATTATTTTTCCTTGTTTCCTTTCCTCACTGAGCTATTTTCCTTGTTGGGGCCCCTGGGCTTATAGCATCTTGCTTTTCCAAATAGGGTTGTTGCTTAGCAAGTAATACTATTAATAGTAATAATAATAATAATGATAATAATAATATCTTCTAGTTCAAAAATGATAACTGTCCTTCGTAAAATCTTACGCATCCCTTTAACTTATGTGGGTGGAAAGGTAAATCCAGTTTCTTTTAGTCAATATTTCAGCTTACGGCGAAGACCTAGTGAAAGGGCGTATGTGGGAGTTCCTGCCTTTCTAATCTTTCGTTGGAACAAGATTTTCAGAAGTTAGTTTTTAAAGTTAGTATTTTCATAGTTGATAACTTTTTTAAGTTGGAGATTTTTTCCCCGTTTCCCTGAATGGTGCTGTCTTTCTTTAAAAAAAAAAAAAAAAAAAAAAAAAACTTTCCAAATTCTTTCATGTTACAATTGGAGAATATTTGTTTAGCCTTGAAGGTTAAATATGACATTCGCATATTAGATGAATATTTAATTTTTTTTCGTTCAACTAATGATTCTGAAAATGAGGCCACCAAGGAAAAGCTCTTTAATAGCCTAAAGCGTATATGTGCATTAGCTTGTATTCTGGTGGAATGATTAACCATGCTATTCAATGAGCAGACTGAATGATAGTGTAAAGATGCGAATTTTCTTTTCCTGGAAGAGAACATTAAGAATGATTGCTCAAACCGGTGGATATTAACCTACCAATTTCCTCAGTGTCTGAAATGGGAAGCTTTAATATGTATAATGGGGTCACGCCTGGTGAGATTTAATTTTTTTTTATTCCTCTTTCAAGGTGTTTTTTTTTTTTTTTTTTTTTTTTTTTAACTAAAATCACATTGTGAAGCCCTGATATTTAATCGTTTCCTGAAACGTTTCAGTTTGAAGTGGGCTGAATTCCCCATTGTTTGATCGTTTTAATTGAATGTCATACTTTGAAGTCCTGACGAATAGAATTTATTCTTAATCTATCCCGCTCTCTACCACGTCGGCCTGGCTCTCTCTCTCTCTCTCTCTCTCTCTCTCTCTCTCTCTCTCTCTCTCTCTCTCTCTCTCTCCCCAAAAATCAGTATTTTCCCCTTTTCCCTCTGCGTTGAATAGCGTGCTAATGAGGTGATGGAATGGTTTCGGGTGACATTTTGTATTCGGGTTTTGAAAAAGCGTTTCATGTTTACGAATTTTAGCGTTTCTCCTTGAACTTCTCCTTATGAGGCCTTGGAAGTTTCCACCATTTTAGGCGTGATTGATGGATTCCTTGATGGGAGTTTTTTACCCTATTTTAAATATTTTACTTTTCATCGGATTGGTATAGGGTGTAAAATTGCGTTCGTTGTAGCGTTTAGTTAATTAAATTATTGCTTTCATGTTAAAATATAGTTAGTTGTGTACATGTTTGAACCCCAACAAACATACATGCATACATACATACATACATACATACACGCATTTAGGTATGTATGTTCTTTGATCTTAAGTTTGCATTCAAAGGTTTAAAGGTCGCTCATGAATGGCAGAGGCAAGGGACAGTGACATTGCCCTAGCAATCAGGACAATGCCCTAGAGACTGACCATATATTATATGATCAGCGCCCAAGCCTCCTCTCCACCCAAGATAGGACCAGGGAGGGCCAGGCAGTGACTGCTGATGACTCAGCAGATAAACCTATCATCATCATCTTCTTCTTCTTCTTCTTCTTCTATGTAGGGTCGATGTTTCTGGTCAGCTTTCTCCATCTACTTCTGTCCCACACCTCATCACCGGTTAATCCTTTTGATCGAAGGTCATAACGAGACTTTCTAGTGTCCTGTAGATCACAAACCTTCGCTGAATACTACGGCACTAAGTTACTTTGAGGGATGAGCTATTACTACTCATTTGCATTAAACAAGGATTATTTATTGGCCTCCTGAGTAAGCCATATCGTAATTTATATGCGGTAGTTCTACTATTTTGTCTATCTGTCTTGCTGTTTTAGAGAGCTAGAATGCATACTGTTATGCCATAACTAGATCTTCTCTGAAATGTACCTTGAAAGTAGGCTTTGATGTTGAGTGAATCGTACTACAGTAGAGAGGCTGTATTCCAATTCTTTTATAGATTTAGAAATTTTTTTTGTAGCACATTTTCTTGCAGCCTAGAGCTGTTATGATTACCGGAATTGTTAAAAGTAGTGTAACTTTATGGTATTTAATATGAACGTTGATCTTTCTAATGTATCCATTTTATTTGAACGATATGTTTCTTGGCTTGTGTAAACTATCATAGTTCTCTCTCTCTCTCTCTCTCTCTCTCTCTCTCTCTCTCTCTCTCTCTCTCTCTCTCTCTCTCTCTCTCTCTCTCTCTCTCTGTGAATTTGGCTATTTTCGCAGTGAATTAGTATTGTTCAAATTAAGGAAATACAAGTATAAATTTAACTACATCATGACGGGAACTCTCCTTTCGTGTAAATCTATAAAAAGGAAATTATAAAGAATGGATAGGATGCGATCTTTGGGAAGTTTATCATCGCTGCGCGGTGTCTATATACATAATAGCGTCAGTGAGAAATATATAAAGAAAATGTTATATCTCAGAGGCGAGAATTGCTGAATTGGAAAGTCACATAGGGAGAGTCGCTGTCGAGTCGGCGAATTCTTTCCTGGCTACTGGCCCAAAAGTAGCCAGAAAGTTGACAACCTAGCGAAGAGTTTTGAATTAGTTAAAGACATCATTTCAGACTGACGAAAAATATGGGAGAACGGCCTATGCTGACAAAGTTAAAGAAAAGAATTTGTTAGTGTCAGCACAAAATTTAGTGAGAGAAGAAATGAGGTTAAAAAGCACAAGATTACCAATTTTTTATATAAGGTTACTTCAAATGGAGATGATGTCAATTTCGCATATGACTGGATTACAGACGAAATAGTAAATGATATAAAGAGTATTGTTGCCAATACTGAGACGAGAGAGATTGGAAAACTAGAACCAAAACTAATGCTTTGTAATGTATTCAGTGATGAAAAATAGAAAATGCTTAGTTCATAAGAACTTTGATATGAAATCAGTTCAGAATTTTGAAGAAAGGATAAGTTTGTTAGTTGAGAATCCTGCGTTGAATGGGACTGCCCACCTGATGCGGAAACATGAGCCTGAAATTTAAAAGTCTTTTCATGAAACTGCAAGGAAGGTTACATTATATGGGGCACGTGCAGCATACGTGATAGGTTCAACGCGATCACCAGCTTTCACTGCCAAAGGTCTGGACATCTTGGAAAGAAAAGTTCAAGGCTGATGATAGTGTGTGTAAAATATGCAGTAATGGAACTCCCAAGATGCAAAATGCATAAATTGTACTAAGCTACAAAATACAAAGTTATCATCTGGTGACTTCGAGAAATAGTAAAGTTCTGGATATGGCATTGACGAGACTAGCAGCTAATACGGATCATGAATACTAAGGATGTTATAAATATTCAATATTTTTAAAATAAAACAATGCAAATCCAGGAGCTGATAAATGAGAAATGTTTTAACTTATTAGCGAAAGCTGAAACAGGGCTAAATGATTTTGACAAGGCTGAAATAGCAGAATGAACCCTAGTACACATGCTTTCTTTCGTATTGACGTTTTCAATGGCTGTATTCATTCTGTATTCATGCCATGTTGATATATTAAAAAGAACTGCAGTAACAAGTTTTCAATATTTGGTAATAAATTTTACTCACCAAAATGAAATATATATTTCGTAGTGAATTGCAAACCTCCGAGAACAAATCCAAATGTTTTATTGATGAGATCCCAGATACTCCTAAGAAAGTAGTTCGAGGTAAGTACTGTTAGGAAAAATACAAATTACTTAAAATTTGTGATTTCGTAGTGAATTACAAAACTCCGAGAACAAATCCAAATGTTTTTTTGGTGCAGACGGTATGCTCATTGAGATGAATAACTCGGTATCAATGAAATTGGTTATCCGAGAAGATTTCAATCTGTGAATAGATGACGCATCTAATCGTGATGCAGCTGCCTTTAAGTGAGCTACTAGAATCATATCAATTGGTTGATAATGCTGAGTGTGAAACAACCTTGACTGGACTTAGGTTATATGTAGTTTTAATTGATAGTAATATACTATTGTGTGAGATATTAGTGAGGAGAGGTGTACTATTTCTCCAGTGCACAAGCTTATGACTTTTAGGTTACCCTTGCGTAATAACATTGTGCTAAAATCAAGTTTTAGAAATAAACATATTTTTTCTCCATGTGTTTAATGGTTAAGTTACGAAGAAAATAGATGTTAGCAATATTCCACGTGGTTATGGTAACTTATGAATAATGACTATGTCAGTTACCTTATAACTTTATGAAATAGTGAATTAAAGTGAATATGATTACATGTGCACATTGGTTGAAAAGACAATAACTGTTAAGGACAGATTTTCTTTGATTGGGTGGGGAGACTAAGAGAATTATAGGGAGAAAAAAGACACAAAGAGGGAAAGCAAAAGTCTTAATCGGTGGAAAGTGCGTGGAGTGAATACAAAACTATAAAGTACCAATATAATCACTTCATAAGGAGGATGAAAATTTAATTCTATAAGCAGACATGAATAAGCTATATCGTCTCTAAATTGTCTAATGGGGAATGTGAATGACAAAGGCTCCTAGACGGTTGAATTGGCCAAGAACTAGCCGATAGACTTATATAATTCTTGAAAAAACAATGTAGAAAAGGAAAGTTCACGTTTTATGGATATACCGTATCAGAAAATCAAAGTTCATCTTTTATGGATATACTGAGTCAGATTGGTGCCGAACCCTGTGAATGAGATTAACTAAATTTGATAATGTAACAAGTGATGATGTCACCAAGAATGTCGTCGCAAAGAAAGCAAATTGTGCAATGATGTCAATATCTGAAGTAAAAGAAGAAAATTTTTCTAGTCTTGCGGGCCTAATTTCAAAAATAGTAAATACTTATACGGGTGAGTGTAAGTATTCTATGATTAAAGAATGGTTATACTGTAGTTACACCAGTTCCGAAAAGTGCTCTCGATTGTCAGGACTAGAAGTTTATGCGAACCTATTCCGAATCTATCGTTTATATAAAAAATTTTAGAATATGTAATTCTTGAACAAATACTTATTTATGTAGGAATAGTCTTAAGTATCGAGGGATAACCAGCCCTTATACAGCCAATTATATTCTACGGAGACAGGCATATGCTCTCTTGTAAATGTTCTGATAGAAATAATGAACAAGGAAAAGTTCACATCCTGATTTTGCTTGATCTTAGTGCTGCTTTTGACTTGGTTGTGTATGAATTACTACCCCAGAGTCAATACAGAATAGGTGTACCTCAGGAAAGTGACCTTAGCCTAATTTTATTGGTCTATCGAAAGTATTATTATTATTATTATTATTATTATTAAATGCTAAGCTATAACTCTAGTTGGAAAATCTGGATGTTATGAACCCAGGGGCCCCTGCAGAGAAAATAGCCCAGTGAGGAAAGGAAACAAGGATAAATGATATATTTTAAGAACTGTAACAACATTAAAATAAGTATTTCCTATATAAACAATAAAAACTTTAACAAAGCAAGAGGAAGAGAAACCAGATAGAATAGTGTGCCCGAGTGTACCCTCAAGCATGAGAGCTCTAACCCAAGACAGTGGAAGACCATGGTTACACATATATTGAGGGAAATTAGTGCTATTTGTGGATGAAGCTAATTTTCTTCTTCAAATGACGTTAATGATTCAACTGAGAATTTAAACCACGTTCTTGCTTGTGTTAGGGAATGTATGATAGTTTACCAACAAAAACTAGATTAAAATAAAACTGAGTTTAGGTTGCAGGAAAGAAATTACCAACAAAAACTAGATTGAAATAAAACTGAGTTTAGGTTGCAGGAAAGAAATTACCAACAAAAACTAGATTAAAATAAAACTGAGTTTAGGTTGCAGGAAAGAAATTACCAACAAAAACTAGATTAAAATAAAACTGAGTTTAGGTTGCAGGAAAGAAATTACCAACAAAAACTAGATTGAAATAAAACTGAGTTTAGGTTGCAGGAAAGAAATTACCAACAAAAACTAGATTGAAATAAAACTGAGTTTAGGTTGCAGGAAATAAATTACCAACAAAAACTAGATTAAAATAAAACTGAGTTTAGGTTGCAGGAAAGAAATTACCAACAAAAACTAGATTAAAATAAAACTGAGTTTAGGTTGCAGGAAAGAAATTACCAACAAAAACTAGATTGAAATAAAACTGAGTTTAGGTTGCAGGAAAGAAATTACCAACAAAAACTAGATTAAAATAAAACTGAGTTTAGGTTGCAGGAAAGAAATTACCAACAAAAACTATATTAAAATAGAACTGAGTTTAGGTTGCAGGAAAGAAATTACCAACAAAAACTAGATTGAAATAAAACTGAGTTTAGGTTGCAGGAAAGAAATTACCAACAAAAACTAGATTGAAATAAAACTGAGTTTAGGTTGCAGGAAAGAAATTACCAACAAAAACTAGATTGAAATAAGACTGTGTTTAGGTTGCAGGAAAGAAATTACCAACAAAAACTAGATTAAAATAAAACTGAGTTTAGGTTGCAGGAAAGAACTTACCAACAAAATCTAGATTGAAATAAAACTGAGTTTAGGTTGCAGGAAAGAAATTACCTACAAAAACTAGATTAAAATAAAACTGAGTTTAGGTTGCAGGAAAGAAATTACCAACAAAAACTAGATTGAAATAAAACTGAGTTTAGGTTGCAGGAAAGAAATTACCAACAAAAACTAGATTGAAATAAGACTGTGTTTAGGTTGCAGGAAAGAAATTACCAACAAAAACTAGATTAAAATAAAACTGAGTTTAGGTTGCAGGAAAGATATTACCAACAAAAAACTAGATTGAAATAAAACTGAGTTTAGGTTGCAGGAAAGAAAAACAATCTCAGAAACCACGGTGATACTCAAATTAATAATAACAACTTGATTCTTATACTTATTAATTACTGGAATGTAATTTGTCTCGTAGTGCTCATATAAATAATGTAATAAAAACAGTTGTATCACCTTAGAAACATTACTTTTCTAGAGAATATATGGATGAATATTCTTTAAGGAACTTGTGATTTTCACTGTTATTAAGAGGATTGATAACTGCATCTATCTATATAACAAGCTACCCTATTAACGAACTTTTCATGTACACATTTTTCATATTTTCTCGTAACTTTTACACAATTTAGATATATGTTGCTTGATTTTTTTTATTGAATGTTACCATTCTGTGATGTTGATGCATACTGGCATTGTAACTAAAATATTATTATTATCACAAACATTATCTAAGGTAGAGTAACGAGTGTTCTCATCCTCTCCTCCATTCCTCAGTGAGTTTGTATATCTTTAGAGTGTCACAGTATGAAAAATACAAATATTTCTTAGACCTGGTAAGGTAACGAGCTCTAGCTAGTGTGTTAAGGCTTAAATACACGTTCAAAAAAAAATCGTCAAATTTTGCATAAAAATTTTGATATCAAAATTTTGATGCAAAATTTGATCGTGTGTAGGACTTTTTGATGTCAAAACGTCCTACACGATCAAATTTTGCATCAAAATTTTGAACGATTTTTTTTTAATGTGTATGGGCCCCTTTAGAATTGTCATCCTTTGCCATCCAAGAACTACAATAACGTATGAAATTGAGGTTGTGACCAGATAGCATACATGCTGTTTTAACGAGAGTTGCCTCTCGTCCTCCGAAGCATTTGGAGGAGCACATATCCTTCGAGTGGCGCTCGAGGCATATTTAGAGGCCCTTGTGGTAATTGGAGAGGACTCCATAGGTACTTTTACCGCTGCCTTTAAGAAAGTGTGGGAAATAGGCAGTTGTCTATTCTTTGTTGGGTATCCCCTGCTCGTACTTATACGGCTGCAAGTGAGGGTTTTTTTTTTTTTATTTCGAAATCAACCCTTAAATTTTCCGGGAAATCTATTGGTCTGCGTTCTAGGATGAGATATTTTTATTTCTTACTCATATTATATTTTTTTTAAGACGCAGGGAACTTATTTGTTCTTATCTTTAGATTTTATTTGTTACTTTGATATTGTGCTGGCAGTTTTTATTTGAACTCTAGCTGTAAGTCATTAACTTGTAATTATTTTGGTAACTAATGATATTCGATACATATATAGTATGATCAGAGTTGTAATTATTAGTTGTATTCTCTCTCTCTCTCTCTCTCTCTCTCTCTCTCTCTCTCTCTCTCTCTCTCCTCTCTCTCTCTCTCTGTCTCTCTCTCTCTCTCTCATACTTATATAGTATGATCAGAGCTTTAATTATTAGTGTACTCTCTCTCTCTCTCTCTCTCTCTCTCTCTCTCTCTCTCTCTCTCTCTCTCTCTCTCTCTCTCTCTCTCTCTCTCTCTCTCTCTCATACATATATAGTATGATCAGAACTTTAATTATTGGTGTATTCTCTCTCTCTCTCTCTCTCTCTCTCTCTCTCTCTCTCTCTCTCTCTCTCTCTCTCTCTCTTCTCTCTCTCTCTCTCTCTCTCTCTCTCATACATATATAGTATGATCAGAGCTTTAATTATTAGTGTATTCTCTCTCTCTCTCTCTCTCTTCTCTCTCTCTCTCTCTCTCTCTCTCTCTCTCTCTCTCTCTCTCTCTCATACATATATAGTATGATCAGAGCTTTAATTATTGGTGTATTCTCTCTCTCTCTCTCTCTCTCTCTCTCTCTCTCTCTCTCTCTCTCTCTCACTGATTACACAGATGCTTAACTAAGATCATCCGTTGAGTAAGACTAGTTAATGATGTATGTTGTGATTGGACCCATCAACAACAAGGAGAGAGGGGATTTACAATAGCAGTAAATAACTTGTACTTATATAAACTTAACCATTGAAACGTAGGTAGATATTGAGTTTACATTTTAAAACTTTTTAGGTTTAAGGGAAGGGTAGGTTTAAAATCTTGTGTATAGTAAGACAGACAAAAGTTGTTTTTCCAGTCTTCATCATAGGACGAAGCGGATTATTATATCTTGTTTTTTAAAAGGCAGGGCGGGCGAGTTGGCCTGACTTCTTGAAGGAGAGCTTGGGAAGGTCTGGGCAAATTAAATAATATATGTTCGAACGGTGAACAGAGGGAGTAGCTTATTTCAACATATGAAAGCATGTAAACAATATTAATTGGAAAACTGCAAAATATGTCATTGTTGAGAAAAATCGTTAAGAATTGATCAACAACAGTCCATGACTTGACGAATTTAAACAGGTATCTTAACTTGTCATTTACTAGTTTTTATGGTATAATGTTACTTTACTAGAGGTGGTTTAAACAGCAACTGACGTTTTGTATCCACATGACCATCACTACGCATATATACATACATACATACATACATACATACATACAATTATGTTAATAATTCATTTATTTTTGTCTTAGAGTCTTGAAACTAATGGGTTAATTGTAAATAATGTTTACTAAAACGCCTAATATGAGAGTAAATGTGTAAATTTTCGTAACCAAAAGAATATATTAGGATTTGGAGATTCCGTTTCCATCTATTTTCTGTAGCTCTCGTTTCGTCCGTATTAGGAATCCATTTTTGTGGACGCCCAGAGCGTACTTCAGAGACAGTTCTCAATGGAAGATTGCTTTTAGGTGGCCATTTGTTTGTGTTTAGGATTGGTTTGTTTTTGTCCCATCGGAAATTTTCCCAAAAGAGAGTGTTTTTGTCCTATTGCTTTGTGAAGGCTTTGACTACTGTATTTTGGGTAAATGGAGTGAGGATAGAGAGGTATTTTTATTTACTTTATAAAATGTTTAGAAATAGCTCTTTTAACATTTTAAAGACAATTGGACGTCCATAAAGGCAAATACAGATTCTTTTTTGTCAGTTGAAGGAAATTGTTTTGCATTTTTCAAGGCTGAAACTGGAAAGATGTTCCAGTATTAACGTGATTTTTTTGAAGAATATAAGCTGCTAATTTGAAAGATTTTCAGAAATATATTATTAATGTGAGGATTATGTAAAAGACGTAGATCTGGTGATGTCAGTCATCATGATGTTGAACCGCAATTTAGTTTATTATATTTACAAGCATAAACTAGGAATATGCTGATTTAATTAAACTAATTAGCTGGACGTTTTGGTTAAGCATATGAATTAATGAGTAGAAAGATAAGTTGTTATGCTAATTTATATGGTTGTGAATTTATCACTTATTTTTTAATTCTAAAAGAAAGGACGCTGTCAATTTCAATGACTGAATGAAAGATAGATAAAGACTTCTTGTTATTACTGTTTTTATTTAAAAATACATACCATAAAGTATATAAATTTTATAAAACGTAGTCTGCACGTAGTCATTTGAAATTCAAAGGCCAGACACATCTCTCCGTATCTTTTGCAAAACGTTAAGTACTAAACTTAAAATCCGTGAACTGTCGGAAGGGTTGTGACTGCGGTCAATGGAAAAAAAAAGACAAAAAATCGTGGGAAAAATAACATGACTAGGGAAATCATGCAAAGCATATGTAGTTAGCTCGGATAAGAGGATTAACAATGTACAGTAAAAGTCACAGTGCTGCGGAAATGCTCGGCAGTACGGAGGTTTCCGAATTATTGATCTTAGGCTGGAAAAAAAGGGAAAGAGCGAGACGATTGACGGTAATTCACTTATATTATTAATGCATGTATATATACACACATACATACTTACATATATATATATATATATATATATATATATATATATATATATATATATATATATATATATATTACACATACATGTATATATATAATGTGTGTATATACATATATATATATATATATATATATATATATATATATATATATATATATATATATATATACACACACACACATACATATGTGTGTGTGTGTGTGATCTATACGCATTTTTATTCAGGTGCTTATAAAATCAACTACTGTAGTCATGCTTAAAATAAGTATAATGTAGACTGATTTTTTTTTTAGTTGTAAATTCTAAAAATTTTACTTGTATGCCCTAGTCCGTTGCCTCCTTTTAACATTTTTGAGTAATATTTCTATTTCTATCTTTCAGGTACGTTATGATGTAATGGATCTCGTGAGTGACTTTTTTGATTGCGTTGGTAAAGTTTTTTTTTTCTTTTTTTTATATACTTTAGTGTAGACTTTTCTTATTTCGCTGTCATTTATTGATATTTTTGCGAGCGTTACCCATAATTTTCTAAATAAAGGTTTCAAACATCTTTTAATGTTTATAAAAACTAGCATAGCAAAATCGTAAAGGTGGTCTGATGATGAGGATGATGATATATATATATATATATATATATATATATATATATATATATATATATATATATATATATATATATATATATATATATATATATATATATATATATATATGTATATATATATATATATATATATATATATATATATATATATATATATATATATATATATATATATATATATATATATATATGTATTCCGGTCACGATCAGCTTGTGAGAGCGGGGTGTGTCCGCGTGTGTGCATCTCTATCTAATTATTTTGCCGTCATTTTTGACAGGTCCCGTATACTAAAGTAATTTTTTTTAGGAGGCACATTTGCACCGGCTCGCAATGGTGCCCTTTTAGCTCGGAAAAGTTTCCTAACCGCTGATTGGTTAGAATTATTTTGTCCAACCAATCAGCGATTAGGAAACTTTTTCCGAGCTAAAAGGGCACTCCTGCGAGTCAGTGCAAATGCGCCTTATTAAAAAAAAAAATCAGCGATTAGAAAACTTTTCCGAGCTAAAAAGGCACTCCTGCGAGTCAGTGCAAATACGCCTCATAAAAAAAAATTGACTATAGAGGGTAATAGGAAGGACCGAGAAACCAGCTTATATATATTTGATGCGAAAGCCTCATTTTGTTCCGTCTAAGGATGGGAGATCGTTATCACTCTAAGCCAAGAGTCTTATGGAGATCCCACTTGTACCTATCTGCCCAAAGTCCTTTCTTACGTCGTGTCCTATTTTCCCCTGTATGTGAGTACATAATAATCGCCTTACTATAAGAATGGAATTTGGGTTTTAAGATTTTTGATTGGTTAATCAGCTTGTTGAAAGGGTTTTGGTTTTAAGATTGGGAATTAGTTAATTAACCTAATGATG
>NC_090757.1:31601764-31609264 GCF_036898095.1 Palaemon carinicauda
TTTGGTATTTTTAAGTATTTGACCATGGCTTGTATTAGCTGTGTTGTAATTCTGTTGCAACTCTCTATGAGGTTTAAGGGATTATGATAAAGGACGGGCTATTTATGGGTTCTTTTGAAAAGGAAACTTTGATTTGTATAACGAAAGGAGAAAAAAACTCTTAAGCAAAGGAATGACTAGGATGGTGTCAGTTTATGACGTCACTTCTCAGACAAGTTATCGGTTTCTGATTCCGAAAATGAGAGTCACAGATTAAATCAGGGTGACATGAATTTTAAGGAAATGCGTAAAAGAAGTCGCTCATGTACTGTATAGTTCTCTCAACTATCAATGTACAGTCTACTATAAAATCGCTGGCTAGTACAGTGGTAACGTGTTTGCCTAGCATTTCGCATGGGCAAGAGATCGATCCCCGCCCAGGACCGTGAGTTTAAGCTGTTTACTGGGAGGCTACTGCTGTAGTAGGGCACCACAGTGGGGGGGTTGGGCTTGCCCGGCTGACGTTCTGGTGAGTATCTATTCTGATGGAACTGGAACTGAAACCAGACACCTTTAACCTTTAGTGTTCAGCCAATGTGGCGGGGTCAATTAAAAGTAGATGTATAACAACTTCAAAAGAAAGGACTTTTTCAATTGAATTTCTTTTAAAGTATTGATAATTAAATTAAGTTTTATATGGAGCTGTTATCTGTAGATAACAGCTCCAGATGGCGTTTTTAATTAAGGGTTCATGGATATGGGAACGGTTCCATACGCCGGAGCCCTCAAAGAAGGGAAATAAATGACAGATTTATGATCTGTTAGATATTGGGGTTGATAAGAGAGATTAGAAAGACAGGCGCTTTCAAATGAATACACAAAGAATAGGGTCGAGAGAGAGAGAGAGAGAGAGAGAGGAGAGAGAGAGAGAGAGAGAGAGAGAGAGAGAGAGAGATTTTAGAATGATATAATTAGCATATTTAGGCTCTGAAATGTCATTGTTGGTAACTCCAATGTCTCGTTCGAACACTTTTTTGTTATCCCTTATTACATGTTCAGTGTCTCGTTCGAACACTTTTTTGTTATCCCTTATTACATTTCAATGTCTCGTTGAACACTTTTTTGTTATCCCTTATTATATTTCAATGTCTCGTTGGGAACACTTTTTTGTTATCCTTATTACATTTCAATGTCTCGTTCGAATCCTTTTTTGTTATCCCTTATTACATTTCAGTGTCTCGTTCGAACCCTTTTTTGTTATCCCTTATTACATTTCAGTGTCTCGTTCGAACCCTTTTTTGTTATCCCTTATTACATTTCAGTGTCTCGTTCGAACCCTTTTTTGTTATCCCTTATTACATTTCAGTGTCTCGTTCGAACCCTTTTTTTGTTATCCCTTATTACATTTCATGTGTCTCGTTTGAACCCTTTTTTGTTATCCTTTTTTTACGTTTCAATGTCTCGTTCGAACAATTTTCAATTATCCCTTATTACATTTCAAGGAATAATACGATTAATCTTGTCTTCTGCTTACAGTAGGGTTTCCGGTCGTGAGTAAAGTCATAATCTGTTCTTTCTTTCCGTAAAAGGTTGGCACGGAAATCATTTAGAAAAGCGGTATAGAACAAATAGTAGGTTTGTTTTATTTTCGCGTCAGAGTTGTTTCTCTTCATACGTGGACAATACCATTCTGATAATTTATGCATCTGTAGATTATATATATGTATATATATGTATATATATATATATATATATATATATATATATATATATATATATATATATATATATATATATATATGTGTGTGTGTGTGTGTGTGTGTGTGTGTGAATTTCTGGCTCCAATTAGATCGAAGCCTCGTTTCTTGAATGAAAGACAAGGTTACCTCCTTTGTCATTATTGGTAACTACCTTGCCTTTTCCTTTTTGAGACTAGTGTTTGTTCTGAATATCTGAATATGAGGTAATGAATTTATATATATGTATATATATATATATATATATATATATATATATATATTATGTATATATGTGTATACATATATAGATATATATATATATATATATATATATATATATATATATATATATATGAATATATATATATATAGATATATATATATATGAATATATATATATATATATATATATAATATATATATATATATATATATATCTATATATGTGTATACATATATATATATATATATATATATATATATATTATATATATATATATATATATATATATGAATAGATATATATATATATATGAATATATATATATATATATATATATATTATATATATATATATATATATATATATATATATTATATATATTATATATATATATAAATGTTTGTATGATAGTTTCATCACTAACGCCCTAGAAATTCCTTCTTTAAAATATTCAGTTTGCAAGTAGATTTTAATCTTTGCGAATAAATACTCATGAGAAACATCATTTATGATCGTTTGTTCAGTCTGGGACAGGATTCGAACCCGTACCTCGGTTTCCAAGATAAATCAGACGTTAAACTTGAACTATAAATGTTATATGTATATTAAGCATGTATGGAGATCAAAATACGAATAACTTTACATGGTGTGATTTTATTTTTTTCTGTTGTATTATCAGTGCCCCACAAACAAGTATCTCTAGGGTGAATGAAAAAAATAGTTTCTTGTAAGATTTTCTAATAGTTTGAAAGCTATTGATTGATTTACATTTCCAGCGCATGTGAATATGTATTTTGTCTATAAATTGTTAATTTGTTCTTTGAAAATCAGGGTTGCTGTGGCCTGTTTGATAACGTCTTTGCCTGGTGTTTACCAATCGGGGGTTCGAGTCACGCTCAGACTCGTTAGTGCCTTTAGTGTCTGCAACCTTACCATCCTTTTGAGCTAAGGTTGGGGGGGTTTTTGGGGAGCCTATAGATCTATCTGCCGAGTTATCAGCAGCCACTGCCTGGGCCCACCCTGGGTCCTAGCTTGGATGGAGAGGAGGCTTGGGCGCTGATCATATAATATATGGCCAGTCTCTAGGGCATTGTCCTGATCGCTAGGGCATTGTCACTGTCTTTTGCCTCTGCCATTCATGAGCCACCTTTAAACCTTTAAACTCGACTTTTTCTCATTGCCACTGTCCCTTGCCTCTGCCATTCATGAGCGACCTTTAAACCTTTAAACTCGATTTTCATGAATTTATCATAGTGTTAGGTTTAGAATATCTAAGTAAAAAAGTTGCACGAATTGTATTTTAGTGCGTCATAGCACTTCGTGATGCACGTGTGCCTCGAGGAATAATTGTATTGCCTGAGGATGACCCTGTTTTCATGCTGTTTTGTCAGGGCTTAGAGAAGATATATGATTTTTCTCTGGGGACTGACTCCCTAGGTCAGCCGATATAGATCGAGATTTTATGTAATATTCCTGCATCAGATGGTTGAGTTTTATGACCATGAAGGGAACTGCAGGACTAATGACTTGTTGGAATCGATTTATTTTCTCTTGCGGTTAAGTTCAATCAGTTATGTCGAAGATCTTTTTATTTAATAAAATCTTTTGGAGCCCATTTTAGATTTTATTGATTAATATTAGATTTATTTTCGTATCGTCACTATTATTCGATTTTTTTTTATTTTATTTTTTTTTTATTTTGTTGATCATTATTAGTTTTATTTTCGTATCGTTACTATTATTCGATTTTTTTTATCCTGCAAGGGATATTCGAAAAGAAATCGTGACAGTTTTTTCTTGAGAAAATTTGAAGCCGGGTGTTTGAAGATTGGTTTCTGTATTTGACGGTATTCACGTTTTTATAGATCTGAAGTAATCGACATACTCAAATATGTAGAAGAGTTTAAGGAGAGGTATTTGTATAGTATATACAATACACATAATAAAAGAAAGAATATCGGGTATATATCAAGAAAAGTTATAAAATAATAAGATTAGATTGGCTGTTTTCGGCGGAAAACTAGGGTTGTAGCTTGGCTAGTAATAATAATAATATTAATAAAAATTATAATATTATTATTATTATTATTATTATTATTATTATTATTATTATTATTATTATTATTATTATTATTATTATTATCGGGTATATATCAGCAAAAGTTATAAAATAATATTAGATTGGCTGTTTTCGGAGAAAGATAATGTTTTATCTTGCTTTTCCAACTAGGGTTGTAGCTTGGCTAGTAATAATAATAATAATAATAATAATAATAATAATATTAGTATCGGGTTTACATCAAGAAAAGTTATAAATAATATTAGATTGGCTGTTTTCGGAGAAAGATAATGTTTCATCTTGCTTTTCCTACTAGGGTTGTAGCTTGGCTAATAATGATAATAATATAATAATAATGATATTATTATCGGGTATACATCAAGAAAAGTTATAAAATAATAACATTAACTTGGCTGTTTTTGGTGAAAGGTAATATGTTTCATCTTGCTTTTCCAACCAGGGTTGTAGCTTGGCTAGTAATAATAACAATGATAATAATATTATTATTATCGGGTATACATCAAGAAAAGTTATAAAATAATAAGATTAAATTGGCTGTTTTCGGAGAAAGATAATGTTTTATCTTGCTTTTCCAACTAGGGTTGTTAGCTTGGCTAATAATAATAATAATAATAATAATAATAATAATAATTAATAATAATAATAATATTGCGAGTTGTAAGTAACAATTAACAGATTATATCTTAAAGAATACGACTTTAGATTTCATGCAAAAATAGACTTCTATTGTTTAAAAATTGACTGTTTCACTGATTGCATTATAAGAATTGTTGGCTGCCGTGTGTTTTGTGCCACTGCACATGGTTGGTGAAGCCATCATGATAGACAATGGCTTACGTAAGTCTTCTTACACTTTTGAAACTTGCGCAATTCCTAGTATTTCGTCGCAAGTGACACATGGAACGCAAAATAAGTGGTTTAGATCCATCGCAAGGAATTTATGGCTCCTTATATTCAAGATAACCCTTTATTCAATCACGTCACTTACTATACTCAATTTTTTTTAGTGAGGCGCATTTGCACTGACTCGCAGCGGGTGCCCCTTTAGCTCGGAAAAGTCTCCTGCTATCTGATTGGTTTAGAATTATCTTGTGCAACCAATCAGCGATCAGGGAAACTTTTCCTAGCTAAAAGGGGCACCCCTGCGAGTCGGTTACAAATCTGCCTCACTAAAAAAAATTGACTATAGTTGGTTGGTAGGTGTTGTTTTGGCGTTAACCTTGGCTGCATCCCTCTCTCCCTCCACCTAATCCTAACCTCGCATTACGTGGTCCTTCTGACTCTCTCTCTCTCTCTCTCCTCTCTCCTCTCTCTCTCTCCTCTTCTCTCTCTCTCTCTCTCTCTCTCTTTCCCTGGATCTGTCTTTGGCATTGCTATCTTCTAAATCTGTTTCCCTCCGAGTACAAGGTCACTTTTTATAAAACATTTGATTGAGAGAGAGGAGAGAGAGAGAGAGTGAGAGGAGAGAGAGGAGAAGAGAGAGAGAGAGGTAGAGAGAGAGAGAGGAGAGGAGAGAGAGAGAGAGAGCGAGAGAGAGACGACTCATTATTTTCTTTTTAATACACTGTGCCTAATTGCAATCATGAAATACTTTGCTCTCGTAGCCGAGACAATTACCTTGTTGCGCTGTGTGCCATTTGGTCCAATGGTTTTATTTATCGTAACGTTAACTTTTATTACTTTTGCTTTCTTTTTATTGTATGACCACTTTATTCCAACAGGTTTCACGCGAGGTCAGTGAACCCTTACGGCAAAAAGAATAGCCCCATTGCAAATAATGTTTGCAGAGGACGGAGGAACGCTTCAGTAGGTTAGCTAAAAAAAATCAATTTAGAAAGAGAGGAAATGAAATTGAACTACATGTTAAATTATACTCTTTCTAAAAAGTAATATGGCACAACGAGGGAGTGGATGCGGGAGATATGTTTGCGAGCGATGTCAGCACCATAGTTTATATAAAAATACATGCAATATGCAATGCTCATAAGGATTGTAAATATTGCATGCATATGATTGGATGGAAAAAAAAATGGAGCATTTCCTGCTTGACTCGTTGGGGTAGAGGGATGTGTGGGAAGGAGGTGGGATACAGGTCATTGACTTCCGTACGTTATTGTTGGTGGATGGAAAGGGAGAAGGGAGATGGGGGGGAGTTTTATATTAAAAATTCATTTTGTGAATTCGTTGCGGCCTGAGGCTTTTTGCCTTTGTAGGCTCCCCTGTGTCTCGTACATTTGTGGCTCTGTTACTCTGGGGACGCAACGAGCACTTACCTCCCTTCACGTATTTTGTATGCCGTGCATTTTGTCTCATTTACGTTCGCTTTTCCATGTCCCATTTTATGTTTTTTGTTACAAAAGTATTCATATTGCTTTTTTTTATTTCATTGGAATGTCGATAGTTTTATAAACGTTTTCACTTGATAGAGCTGCGTTTATGTTTTTGTCATGCTGAAACAAGACTTAAAAAATGTTTTCGTCTAAATCAAACAATTTTACACTTCGTTTTAATTTTTTCTAGTAATATTTGTGTTGTGAAGTTATTATCGTATGACCTTCTCAAGATAAGGAAAGTGACACCGTAGTCTTTATTTCTGTTGTTGTACTGAAGATAGTTTTTTACTTGGTATAAAAGATCGTTAGCATGAAAACCAGTGAGAAATAACCGCAACTTTTATGCATATGTATTTATCTATACATGTACATTCATGTGTATATACATATATATTTATATTGGTAGATACTTGATGATATATTGTACTGTATATATTATTATAAATATATATTTAGGATTTACATGGCGAATTACGGCAATCAAGTCAATTGTATGTATATATATATATATATATATATATATATATATATATATATATATATATATATATATATATATATATATATATATATAGATAGATAGATAGATAGATAGATAGATAGATAATGTATTTAAAGATATATGTATGTAGCCTATATGTTGATGTAAATGTATGTATATATGTATACAAATATTTACACACATGCGTTGTGCTGAATAAAGAACTGCGTAGGGATATGGAATGATTTTACCGTTTATGAATTGTGGGACCCATTACTTAAATCTTAACGTATTAGCTTCTATATCGTATTAGATTATAAGTAAATTTACTTAAATGGAAAATCTTAATCAATATTTAATTATCTAACTCGTGAAGAATATTGTGGATGATATAACGAATATTTATACGTAGCATCTTGATGTGAGGTACCAATGCTGTGGAATACATGACTGGAATAATAACGAGAGAGAGAGAGAGAGAGAGAGGAGAGAGAGAGAGAGAGAGGAGAGAGAGGAGAGAGGAGAGAGAGAGAGAGAGAGAGAGAGAGGTGGAATCCATGACTGGAATGTTCAATTTAGTGCAGTGTTCATTGTTTTTCTTTTCTTCAGAACGGGTGTAACAAGGTTATAACAGTGTACTTAATAACCCGAGAGGAGAGAGAGAG
>NC_090757.1:31611764-31616764 GCF_036898095.1 Palaemon carinicauda
ATGTATTTCTCTTGCTTGAGGGTACACTCGAGTACACTATTCTATCTTATTTCTCTTTCTCTTGTTTTGTTTAAAGTTTTTCAGTATATATATGAAATATTTATTTTAATGCTGTTACTGTTCTTAAAATATTTTATTTTTTCTTGTGTCCTTTCCTCACTGGGCTACTTTCCCTTTTGGAGCCCCTGGGCTTATAGCATCCTGTTTTTCCAACTAGGGTTGTAGCTTAGCAAGTAGTAATAATAATGATAATAATAATAATAATAATAATAATAATAATAATAATAATAATAATAATAATAATAATTTTAATATAAGTACCTATTTTCCTAAGGTTTCTTGTTTTGTTTATATTTATCAAACCTTTGTTCTATGTTAGAAATCTATTTCAGATATTTAAAGGTTTAAAGGTTGCTCATGAATGGCAGGGTCAAGGGACAGTGACATTGCCCTATCAAGCAGGACAATGCCCTAGAGACTGACCATATATACATATGATCAGCGCCCTAACCCCATCTCCACCCAAGCTAGGACCAAGGAGGTATAGGCAATGGCTGCTAATGACTCGGCAGATAGACCTATAGACTCCCCCAAACCCTCCATCCTTACCTCACAAGGATAGTGAGGTTGCAGCGAAAAAGAATAACGAGTTTTAGCGGGACTCGAACACCAATCTGGCGTTCACCAGTCAAGGACGTTACCACATCGGCCACCGTAATGTTCAAGTAAAAAGGTGGATTTGCAGTGGCATGGTACTTTCCATTTGCATTTTATCATTTGATATTTTGGTCCTGTTGGGAATTCGAGGATAAATTAATAAATTGCGAAGCCGATTGAATTGAATCCAAATGGAGATTCTGTCCTCAGAATCTTTCGTTTGGAAATGATTTCATTGAAAAATATTATTTTAATATCTGTGTACGTCCGGGAAATTAAGTCCTTTTAGATTACCATGGGGATTCATTTATGATTGACCTCGACATTCATTTGTTAAAATTTTCGTGGGGTTTCGGGACATTGTTAATTACAATATATATTTTCCCTTCAGCGATTCTCTCTCTCTCTCTCTCTCTCTCTCTCTCTCTCTCTCTCTCTCTCTCTCTCTCTCTCTCTCTCTCTCTCTCTTTGACGCACATTAATTATACACTTATACACATTATATATGTATATATATACACATACACACATATATATGCATTAATATATATATATATATATATATATATATATATATATATATATATATATATATATATATATATATATATATATATAAATAAATAAGCATTTATATATAAATTAACCCTCAACCATAGTTTGTGATAAATATAAACTAGAATGTAAAAGATAGATAAATGAGGTTGCTTAAAAATCTACTAAATAAGATAGGTAGAAGAAAAACTATGAAACGAAAGTCTTTTCAATTTGGTAAAAAAAAAAAGAGAGAAAAAAAACTAGTTTGAACCTCTGAGACTTACCGATTATTTTTAGATAGGTGGTAAGGTTTTCCACAATTTGGTTGTAGCGAGAAAAAAACTTTATTACTTTTTCAAATTGAACCTTCCACAATACAGGCAAGAATATTTAAATGAAATAGGTTATAATCTAGGATGATCTGAGCATAAAGTATGATAAAAATTATCAAAAATTTTATAACAGCTGACAAAATGAGATAATTGAACGGCGTTTTAAAGATTATCATCTCTATCAGAGATCGGACATGTGATATACAAGTATTTTTCCACCTGTTTAAGAGCCAGCTGCTGACCACCGAAAAGAAGAGGAAAGGTTTTTTCATGGTGGACAGGTTTCGAGAAATTTGTTTCTCTTGAGTTGACTTACAACGTAGAATTATTTATGCAACCTTTGGTGTTAAGTATGCAGTTGAAGAAACATTATCAATAAAAAAAGCCGTATTTGATGATCCGGTTTTCTTCATTCGTCATATGTTCCACCATCAACCGTGAACTAAAGTTAGCTTGATCTATGTTGAAAGATTCACAGACCAAATGTTTGTATTCACTAAATGAGAGAGAGAGAGAGAGAGAGAGAGAGAGAGAGAGGAGAGAGAGAGAGAGAGAGAGAGAGAGAGAGAGAGAGAGAGAGAGAGAGTGAGTGTGTTGCATTCTTTAAAGCAGCACCTTTTCATCATACCCAATTCTCATATTCGTATACAGTATGAAATCATTAAAATGCAAGGAACATTAGCTAATACGTTTTTGTATTTTATTTGTTTTCAATTTAATGACATAAAGAGAAAAATAATCCACGAATTGCTACCTATGGAAGTTTGAGAACGTACAAGCGTCTCCCTATTGACATGGTTAAAAGCAACACGAAAGTTATAACCAATCTTGTGAATTTTTGGACCAGAATCTATTTATTTCTGAAACGACTCAGGAAATTGAAAGGAGAGAATCACAAACTCTGAGGCCCTAGGGAGAGGCAAACCTCAAACTAGGAATGGGGGTGTTTACTCTACATAATAGTGTCTACACCTTCATAAGCATCTAGAAACTTTGTACTAAAGATTCATATGTTTTTACATTAACTATTTATGTATGTATGTATGTCTGGTGTTCTATTGTCAATTCTTTTTAGGGAGGCAGATTTGCACCGACTCGCAGGGGTAGTATGTATGTATGTTTGGTGTTCTATTGTCAATTCTTTTTAGAGAGGCAGATTTGCACCGCCTCGCAGGGGTGCCCTTTTAGCTCGGAAAAAGTTTCCTGATCGCTGATTGGTTGGGCAAGATAACTCTAACCAATCAGTTAGCAGGAAACTTTTCCGAGCTAGAAAGGCACCGTTGCGAGTCGGTGCAAATGCGCCTCATTAAAAAGAAATGAGTATAGTGGTCCTGATGATATGCAACTCTCGAACCTGCATTTTGCAGGCCCCTTTAAATGCCATTAGACCTCTGTTACTATGAGCTGTGATTCAGGTACCTAGTAGTTGATACTACGTAGTGGGTCTCAGTCAGAGTACATTATGTAAAGGAAGGATTAAACCAGAATGTTAACTACCATCATTTCTTAAGAGAAAGAAGTAACCAAAATGTTAACTACCATCATGTCTTAAGAAAAAGAAGTATATAGTTCTAAATAGTAGATGTAAATTTGAGAGAGAGGGAGAGAGAGTCATTTGAATATATAAAGGAGTTTATCGGCCCTGAGCTAAATTTAGAAGGAACCAATCCCTCAAAAAGTCCTCATCCGCCAAAAAGTTCCAGCCAGATTGAATGAGGCCTTGAATTTGTGGTTCGATATTTCGATATTGTTCGTATTTTCGAAAATTGTGTGCTCCTCTTCTGCGGCGCTACCTCTAATGAAATTGAAGCCTTTGCAAAAGGAAACTTGTGAGGCACTACAAGGATCATTTGACTATAGGTTTTTATTATGCCATTGACATAGGGGAGATGTATGTACCAGTGCAATAAGAAACAGGACCACGCACACACATATCCATGTGTGTGTACGTGTTTTCAATACAGATCTTTTCCCTTAGAGTAGCAGCTCCATAAAAAAAAACACTGTGGTCAATGCCACATTTGGGATGAACCATATACGGTAAAACTACCCCCTCTCTCTCTCTCTCTCTCTCTCTCTCTCTCTCTCTCTCTCTCTCTCTCTCTCTCTCTCTCTCTCTCTCTCTCTCCACACAGGCACACACATACACACACACACACACAAACACACACACACACACACACACACACATATATATATATATATATATATATATATATATATATATATATGTGTGTGTGTGTGTGTGTGTATTGTAATTGTACACATACTGTATATACTTATATATATATATTATATTATATATATATATATATATAGTATATATATATATATATATATATATATATATATATATATATATATATGTCTGTGTGTGTATGAATATACATATGTATATATATTTGTATGTATATATATATATATATATATATATATATATATATATATATATATATATAATATATATATTCATAAATCAATTAAAAGTATAGCCAAGAAAACACTGTAAAATAAGAGGAATAGTTACAAAAATAAATGTTTCATTACCATATAAACGCGTACAAATAAAATTCTCATACCGAAGAAAATGGGCAAAGTAGAACCAGGTTTTATAACACAATGGGGACTCGTAGTAGCTTGAGGCTTCAACTAACTCTCTTCACCATCCCATAGAATCACAATACAATAGTCATCCTTTACATAAGTATGTGGAGAAAGTGGAAGAGACACTGGACTGCATACGTATATATGGAGGGTAAGGTATGACTGGTTTTTGTACCAACTCTCCTTCTAAAAGAGCTATGAAGATGACTTATCCTTGATGCAAATTGAAGAGGAATTTTGAAGCTGTTGAGATGAGTTGCTTCTGAAAGTACATTTGGTGTAAGAATAATTAAAGGGATGTGAAATATATTGATGCGTAGAGGTTGTAAAAAGTGGAAACTGCCGAATAATGGCGTAGAAAAAGCTGAAGTTTATAGTAGTGTTTATTTTATAGAATATTATGATCCACCAGACTGAGCGGCATAGCATTATAAGGCCATAACACTATGTGGAATGTAAAAATGAGGTGTTAGCCCCTGTAGAACACTACTGATCTGACCGATTGGAGGGCATATGGACGATAGCCAGTAAGAGTCCTGGTGAAAGCCCCAGTTTGAGCCTGGGGCTCCAACATAACGACTGTTTACTCCAATTCCCGTTAATCCCAGAGGCTATACTTGGAATGCAGATAGCACCCATGGAGTAGGATAGAATATTACGTCGAAACATATGAAGGATGATGGAATACTTTGGCTGGTATGAATGGAAGGTTATAGAATATCGGCTCGTCTTGCTAGTAAGGAGGAGAATAGAATACCGGCTCATCTTGCTAGTAAGGAGAATAGAATACCGGCTCATCTTGCAAGTAAGAAGGAGAATAGAATACCGGCTTATCTTGCTAGTAAGGAGGAGAATAGAATACCGGCTCAT
>NC_090757.1:31621764-31624264 GCF_036898095.1 Palaemon carinicauda
TATTTTATTTTTCCTTGTTTCCTTTGGTCACTGGACTATTCTCCATGTTGGGGCCCCTGGACTTATAGTATCCTGCTTTTCCAACTAGGGCTGCAGCTTAGCAAGTAATAATAATAATAATAATAATAATAATAATAATAATAATAATAACTTGAGTAATAGGAAAGTTGAGAATATATTGGATATTTGAAGGCCTGCAAGGAATCGGCAAACCTTAAACACTTGCATAAGTTTTACATTTTCATTATAATTTAAGAGTATGCAGTAGACCACTTGTAATATGATGAAAAGTAAACATATTGCTAATTATGTACTCTAAATCATTCTTAGAAACTCTTTTATGTTTACGCTTGAAATAAGATTAAAGCGATTAGTGTAAAACGACGTTAATTTGGAGTTCCAGTTTAGCATAGATTTGTTTCTCATTAAACGTAATTAGTTGAACGTTTAGCTTGGCACGTGCACGGAGTGAGTGAGCGCAGCTTTTTTAGCCTTTGCGCAAGTTTCATTCAATCCATACTCTCTCTCTCTCTCTCTCTCTCTCTCTCTCTCTCTCTCTCTCTCTCTCTCTCTCTCTCTCAGGCAGTTAAACTCTTGCCTGAGGGTACACTCGGGCACACTATTCTATCTCGTTTCTCTTCCTTTGGTTTGTTAAAGTTTATATAGTTTATAAAGGAGTTATTTATATTAATGTCACTCTTCTTGAAATATTTTATTTTTTTCTGTTTCTTTTCCTCACTGGGCTATTTTCCCTGTTGGAGACCCTGGGCTTATAGCATCCAGCTTTTCCAACTAGGGTTGTAGCTTAACATTTAATAATAATAATAATAATAATAATAATAATAATAATAATATTTTTATGACTAAATCGATATAGAGAACTGCTTTTCTTTTTTATTATGTATCTACATTGATATTGAAATATATTGTTCTGTTTTAATTCTTAACAAATATTTATATTCTAATACACTGTTGGGAAAGGATTGCATTTGTATTTACTTGTAGACTTGCTTTTTAGCATATTGATATTTGAAAGGGATTTGTTTAAACCTCGCATAATCTTATTGTTACATGGTATAGTTATTCCTTTGTACTTCACTTCAGATAATATATATATATATATATATATATATATATATATATATATATACTGTCTATATATATATATATATATATATATATATATATATATATATATATATATATATATACTGTCTATATATATATATATATATATATATATATATATATATATACATATAAATATATATATATATATAATATATATATATATATGCGTATGTATATAAATATATATATATATATATATATATATATATATATATATATGCGTGTGTATATAAATATATATATGTGTATATATATATATACACACACACACATATATATATATATATATATATATATATATATATATATATATATATATATATAAACGCACACACACACACACACACACACACATATATATATATATATATATATATATATATATATATATATATATATATATATATATATACATACATAAAGTATATATGTAAGATTTTTGTATGTATGAATATATATGGAAAATTTATTTATGTATGTGTATTTATATATACCCATATTTATATATTGCTATATATATATATATATATATATATATATATATATATATATATATATATATATATATATATATATATATATATATAGTGTTTGATGCTTTGTATCATCATCATCTCCTCCTACGCCTATTGACGCAAGCTATTCATAATTTTAATGTTACGCTCTATTGGAAACCTGTTACCAGATAGGAAACCCAGAATGTTAGGTTTCCCTTTCTGAAAATACAGTATGATGATTATCTAAATAGATTTTGTTGAAAAGAAAACGCTATTGTAAGAGAAGCTGAATCTGTGATAATTGTGTAAATGAAGAATGTGAAGTCAATAATAGGGAATGGGCAATTACACTATAGTCAATTCTTTTTAGCGAGGCAGGTTTGCACCGACTTGCAGGGGATACCATTTTAGCTCGGAAACGTTTCCTGATCGCTGATTGGTTAGACAAGATAATTCTAACTAATCAGTTAGCAGGAAACTTTTTCCAAGCTAAAAGGGCACCGCTGCGAGTCGGTGCAAATGCGCCTCATTATAAATAATTGAGTATAGATAGTTATATAGATGAAGGAACTCTGATTGTTTATTTAGAATGATAGCATCGGGTTTTCTTTGGCCCAATAAAACTTGCAATTTGAGAAATTTCTTTGTCAGTCGAAATAAGTAGGAGACTGGGCGATTTTCTTTGTGGCGGCCAGGTCTTGGAACTGATATAGATTTTCTTTTTCTATTTTAAGTGATTAAAGTTACCATTAAGTATTGCACGTATTCTCACAAACCAACCCTCTCATTATTAATTGAAAGAAACTACACGGTGACGCAATATAATTAACCATTACAAATTTCTTAACTGTTTCTGCAGCATAGTTTCAGCA
>NC_090757.1:31634264-31637646 GCF_036898095.1 Palaemon carinicauda
TGTAGCCTAGCAAGTAATAATAATAATAATAATAATAATAATAATAATAATAATAATAATAATAATAATAATAACCACAATTCAATCACGTACTTTTCTGTAATATAAAGATCTTTGAATTTTCTTATTCCTAGTGAATAATCAACGGCTTAAACCACCATGAATATGTAAATTCAGTTCTATTGGTTGGAGCAAATGTTTTTATGTTGACCAGGCTGACATGAATCTTTTTATAGTTTATATATGACATATCTGTTTTTGACGTTGTTAATAGTTTATGTTTGACATATCTATTTTGACGTTGTTGTTGTTTTTTAGAATGGGTTTTTGTTAATTTGTTCTCATCATTTATTTATTCCCTTATTTCCTTTCCTCTCTGGGCTATTTTTTCCCTATTGGAGCCCTTGGGCTTATAGCATCTTGCTTTTTCCAACAAGGGTTGTAGTTTGGCTAGTAATAATAATAATAATAATAATAATAATAATAATAATAATAATAATGATAATAATAGTAATAATAGTAACCACAATTTAAAAACGTACTTTCCTGTAATATAAAGACATTTGAATTTTCTTATTCCTAGTGAATAATCAACGGCTTAACCACCATGAATATGTAAATTCAGTTCTATTGGTAACCGGCACCAATGAATTTTTATAATTCAATTATCGTAACACAGCCATACCCCGAACTCAGCAGCTTCGTCATTTGGGGGGAATTGCGTGAAAACTGACTTGTATACCTGGAGTCAGCATTATAATATTATGGTCTTAGATGATTGGGTAATTCTTCAACAATGGAGAACCACCCGAGGCTGTTGGCAGTGTTATTCAATAACCTTTGCGTAATTAAGGTTCCTCTGCGGACGTCCTAGAGAAGCCGGTCAACATATGCTCAAGGTCGCGGCAAGTGTATAGAGGGCAATAAGGTCTTCGAACCCCTGCCAAAGGGATCTCTTTTGTGTATACGTTCTCTCTCTCTCTCTCCTCTCTCTCTCTCTCTCTCTCTCTCCTCTCTCTCTCTCTCTCTCTCTCCTCTCTCTCTGTATATATATACAGTATATATATATATATATATATATATATATATATATATATATATATATATATATATATATATATATATATACTGTGTATATATATATAATATATATATATATATATATATATATATATATATATACTGTGTATATATATAATATATATATATATATATATATATATATATATATATATATATATATATATATACTGTATACTGTGTATATATATATATTTATATAATATATATATATATATATATATATATATATATATATATATACTGTATATATATATATATATATATATATATATATATATATATATATATATATATATATATATACTGTATATATATATTTAGAGAGAGAGAGAGAGAGAGAGAGAGAGAGAGAGAGAGAGAGGAGAGAGAGAGAGAGAGAGAGGATGGAGAGAGAGAGAGAGAGAGTTAGTGTCTAATGGGTGCGTTAGTTGTAGTCAAATTGATAAGAAAATGATAAGTTTCAAGTTTTATGTTTGGTTGATCCGATTTACTGGTCTATTTAGGAAATATCATAATTTCCATGGGATTCTCTTGGAAGACAGTGGTCTATTCGAGATACTAAAACCTAGCCGCGGTTTGACACAATCCCTTTATTTCAAATCTCTCTCTCTCTCTCTCTCTCTCTCTCTCCTCTCTCTCTCTCTCTCTCTCTCTCCAACATGAGAAATAAGAAAAAAAATAGAAGCTGTTCGTGACACTAAATCTTAGCTTCGGTTTCACACATTCTCTTTATTTGAAATTCTCTCTCTCTCTCTCTCTCTCTCTCTCTCTCTCCTCTCTCTCTCTCTCCTCTCCCTCTCTCTCTCTCTCTCATCCCAACATGAGAAATAAGACAAAAAATTAGAAGCTATTCGAGACGCTAAAACCTAGCTGCGGTTTGACACATTCCCCTTTATTTGAAATTCTCTCTCTCTCTCTCTCTCTCTCTCCTCTCTCTCTCTCTCTCTCTCTCTCTCTCCCTCTCCTCTCTCTCCTCTCTCCTCTCCTCTCTCTCTCTCTCTCATCCCAACAGGAGAAATAAGACAAAAAATTAGAACAAAATTTTCTTAAATCAACGTTCCATCTCCTTGAGGTTTACAAGTGTGGCTATTATCTCCCCCCCTCCTCCCTCCCCATGTCCACTTCAAGGCGTTGCAGCGATTCTGTGATTCCAGGATGGTTTTAAACTTGTAACGATATCATTTGTCATTACCTACCCTTAATTGGGCGTGTTGCTTTTACGAATTTATCATTAAAGGCCAAGAAGGTTTGTCGCGTCAGACGATGAATGTAAATCTACCTTTAAACAATATTAAAGCTGTCTCTTAATGAAGTGAGTTTCTGTGGCTTCATGAAACCATAAGATGGTGTTTAAAGAGCAATGACAGACTCGGAACCTCCAACGAGGCATCTGCTGTTTAATTCAACCATTCTTTACGATAGCCGTCTGGCTCGTATTTATTGAAATGTAATTTCCTTGAGAGTTTTGATGTAATTAGAATCTTGAAAGTCATTTATCATTAATCAAGATGAAGCGAGTTTCTAATCTTTTGGAAGTGTCCCAGTGAGGATTTTCAGTAATGTGAAAAATAAATTTTTCACTTTTCATGGAAATCATACGAAGAGACAAACAATCCGAGACACCTGAACTATGAACATAATTCTCCTAGAGTAGAGTATTTTTTTTCTTAGATTACTTACTTACTTTACTTACTTTGATTTAACTTACTTTACCTACTTTGATGGCTGCTTTTCCGGTCCCATACAGCAGGGGAACCCCCACTCTCTACAGATTGAGCTTAACTGGAAAAGCAAAGTGTGGGATTTCTAATCCGGTCTTTATTTATTTTTTTTTCTTAGATTACTTACTTACTTTACTTACTTTGATGGCTGCTTTTCCTGTCCCATACAGCAGGGGGAACCCCACTCTCTACAGATTGAGCTTAACTGGAACAGCAAAGTGTGGCTTTACTAATCCGGATCATTTAACATGAGAGATGGCTTTGCTTTGAAGATAACACTGCGATTACAGTATTGAGAGGATGGATATCTCGCGTTAGATGTTCGGGAGGAAGGAGCAGGTGGCGACTACCCCTTTAAAGACGGGTGACCTTGGCCCCCACGCTCACCACATCTCGCTACATATATATTTCTCTCTCTCTCTCTCTCTCCTCTCTCTCTCCTCTCTCCTCTCTCTCTCTCCTCTCCTCTCCTCTCCTCTCTCTCTCTCTCTCTCATCATTTTTATTTTATGTAGATTGTTGTAGTGGTTCCCTTCTGTGGTAGTTTTCTAGATGCCCCATAATCTCTCTCTCTCTACT
>NC_090757.1:31638146-31663146 GCF_036898095.1 Palaemon carinicauda
CTTGTAAGGTCACTTATACGGAAATGTGAAATAGTTCCTCGAGTCGACATAGAAAATTACATTTTCTATGTATTTTTTTTTTTTGTTTTGTTTTCTTTGGAATACAATCTATTTTGGTAACCGTTTCCCGTCTTGGGTAATGAGTTTACCTATTTATTGATATTTCATCGTTTATTTTGAAATCTCTTCTTATGTAAACTACAATCATTCCAAAATTAGTTGTACGAATACAGTCACAACTTACCTCTCAGGAGTGTAAATGTGCATAGAAATACTAGCTTTAAGTTTTATCTCTGTGAAAAAACAAAAAGTATTAGATTCAACTGCGACACGTTTGGTTAGTTCATTATCCCATCATGTTGCTGTATATGTTGAGAGTTGTTACTGGGTGTACCAACGTGTGTCACACGATCGTACATAGTTCATTTTGTGTATATATTATTCTTGTATCTTAGCTCTTCCCTCACGCTAAAAAGAACCTGAACTAACATTTCTGTTTTTCTCACCGGTAACGGTGTCGATTTTAAACATGAAAATTTTTGTTGCCTTGAGCTTTGTATATAAAGGAGAGTGTTCTGTAATAAACTCACTCAGTTGCTTTCATCCTGTCTTTGAGTCACAACCTTCTCTCGGCCCGTCACAGAGGCAATCTCATATCTGTATATCAAGAAAACATTAAATAAGGAATTAATCCCGACGAGAAAATTGTGACCAACAGTTGCGCATCTAAACTTTTTTATTTGCAAATCCAGTTTCGTCATTAATCATGAAGAAACTTTTGACAAACATTGATTTTTACTTGAATGACAATATTGCAATGAATTTTATAAATAGAACAGGGCTCGTTGCATTTAAATCAAGACGTAGTTATCTGGAACCTTGCATGAGTGACTTGATCAAAGAATTTAAAATCAATTCTAGCAATATGTCGGTAATGGAATAGGCTTAGATATTATTATTCATAACTATAATGTAAATATTAATATATAATGTTGAAAGATGAAATGTAAAAATGAAATAATCATCAAGTTTGGAAAATAGAGAATGCTTGAGCAAGGTCAGCAAATTACCGCCCCACCCCACCCCCCCCAAAAAAAAAATTAAAAATAAAGAGGGAATGCAAGTACTGGAAAGAAATCGAACACTTAATCAGGAAATTATTTGAAACCAGTCATGATTTGCATAAAACTCCAGATTTATTTTTCAGTGGAGATCTCGCCATATATAATTGAGAGTCCATTCAGCGACAATCTCACGCTAGAGAAAGTTTATAATTTGATGGCGATGTTTTATAGATGTCAAACTTTATAGTGCAGGTGGCCTTCGGAGACATTAAGATTTGCTTTTTGAAAGTCTGAAGGAGAGGAATTTTATGGTAATAAATTTGGATACGGTGTACTGATTTGCTTTAGAAAGTCCAGATGAGATTTTACCACCCAATAGTGGTCATTGAGTTTTACAAATGGATTTAAAAGCTGTATGATAATTTTCATGACGGGAATTCGTCTAAGAGCTAAATTAATGAGATAAGCTAATAAAATAGAAAAGGAACACACACACACACACATATATATACATATACTGTATATATATTTATATATATATATATATATATATATATATTTATATATATATATATATACTATATATATTATATATATGTATGTATATATATGTATAATATATATATGTATATAATATATATATGTGTGTATATATATATATATATAGCCTATATATATATATATATATATATATATGTATATATATATATATATATGTGTGTATATATATGTATATATATATGTACATGTATATATATATATATATATATATTGTAAAATCCGAGTCTACTATATTTCAATAGCTCCAGTGTAAGTCCTGCTTGATAATGCAGAGTACTAAAGCACACGTATCTGGGGATTGCTATATTTAATCCCTATAATTTGTTGCGAGGTGGTATATAGCAATTTAATTTACTGTCGTTACTTGGTTTCAAAACTAACCATTCAACAGGAAACGTTTTTGGTTAGCTAAAAGAAGAGAATCGCTATGCATATAGCAGTTAATCCTGAATAATAGCTCTCTCTCTCTCTCTCTCTCTCTCTCATCTCTCTCTCTCTGTCGATAATCTGTGATGTGAAGCTACGCCTTTCGAATAAGCAAAATTCTCTCTCTCTCTCTCTCTCTCTCTCTCTCTCTTCAGGTGTCGATAACCTATGATGAGGTGCAGCCACGCCTGTTGAATAACCAAATCTCTCTCTCTCTCTCTCTCTCTCTCTCTCTCGGTATCGATAACCTATGATGATGTGAAGCCGCACCTGTCGAATAAACAAATCCCCCCCCCTCTCCTCTCTCTCTCTCTCTCTCTCTCTCTCTCTCTCTCAGGTGTCGATAACTTATGATGATGTGAAGCTACGCCTGTCGAATAAACAAATTCTCTCTCTCTCTCTCTCTCTCTCTCTCTCTCTCTCTCATAGAGCAGAATACATTAACTTTTAGTCACTAATTGCACTGGCCCTTGTTTTTTCTTTTGTTTTTTTAAATGTAAATGATAACACGTAACTTCAGCTTCAGACATCCTATTATGCAAATTACATGACCAAATTAAGGATAATTCTTAGCAAACAATAAAAAAAATTCGTTTTTTTCCGTTCATTTTAATGATAAATTTTAAAATGAAAATGCTTTTGGGGAATAATGTATAGCCATCCTCTTTTTATATGACGTTGGTATATTATATCGAAATACAAAAATACTTAGAATGTTTCCGGAAAATACAGTAGTATTGACATATGACATTTCAATTGGAAAGGGGGAAAGCTAATCAGTGTCGTCTTTTTTTTTTTTCTTTTTTCGTGTCCCCTCTTAATATAAGGAAGGAGAGACACTTCTACGACGGTTGTATTACTGTCTTGTCTTTATTTTTATTTTTCTCGAAACTGATATTTTCATACTTGGTTGAGGCATTTTTGATGGTTAAAGATTTCGTCATATATATATATATATATATAACTATATAAATATATAATACATATATATGTATGTATGTATATGTGTATATATATATATATATATATATATATGTTAGATGTTGGCTTTCTTTATGAAAAATGTTCAAGAAGGATTAAGCCATTTCTTTATGCGAGGAGCTATATCACCTGAATGTGACACTTGCCTTAATCACTTTATTGACGTCTGTTTTTTACCCGCTCGTTCGTGTGCGAAATTACTGAATTTTTGTACGCCGGATGCAGTCATGGATTAGGTATACCAGTCCTTTATGGAGCCAGTGAAGTTCCTTGGTATACGTTTACTTTTTTATTTTCTAGTTTTTTTATCATTCGGAGAGTAATTGGTAGCTGTCTTCAAATGCAGGAAGTTGATAATCATATCCATTGGTGTCTAGAATTCAAATATAAGGCGGTGTTTAGATGGGGCAGTAGGTTTAATATTAAAGGTTCCTTACGAAGGGGATCATTTTACTTCTCCCACTGTTACTCAAAGGAAATTTATATGTTTGAGTTAAACGCACTTGATAAATAACAGTTTCCAAGATTGTCTGTAGACTCGGTAGATTTTAAAGGATTTTAATAACCCTGGGAATGGAGGTGACATGATTCCCTACAAATCTAATAGAGACTTATCCGATTTTCGGGTACGATTTCCAGCATATCAGGCGCAGTCTTTACCAGGTCTTTTTTGACAGGCCAGATTTTGTTATTTTTTTCTTCCATCTTCGTAGGGTCTGGCGGGAATCGATATTGAAATCCATAGGACATCTTGGAGAAGAGAAAAAGTATTATTATTATTAGTAGTAGTATTATTATTATTACTACTTTCTAAGCTACATCCCTAGTTGGAAAAGCAAGATGCTATAAGCCCAGGGTCTCCAACAGGGAAAATAGCCCAGTGAGGAAAGGAAAAGGGAAAAATAGAATATTTTAAGAAGAGTAACATCATTAAAATGAATATCTCCTGTATAAACTATATAAACTTTAACAAAAGAGGAAGAGAAATTAGATAGAATAGTATCCCCGAGTGTACCCTCAAGCAAGAGAACTCTAACCCAAGACAGTGGAAGAGCATGGTACAGAGGCTATGACACTACCCAAGACTAGAGAACAATGGTTTGTTTTTGGAGTGTCCTCCCTAGGAAAGCTGCCTTACCATAGCTGAAGAGCCTCTTCTACCCTTACCAAGAGGAAAATGGCCTGCTGAACAATTACAGTGCAGTAAGAAGAATTTTTGGTAATCTCAGTGTTGTCAGGTGTATGAGGACAGAGGAGAATATGTAAAGAATAGACCAGACTATTCGGTGTGTGAGTGTATAAGCAAAGGGAAAATGAACCGTAATTAGAGAGAAGGATCTAATGTAGTACTGTCTGGCCTGTCAAAAGATGCCATAACTCTCTAGTGGTAGTATCTCACGGGTGCCTGGTGCCCTGGCCAACCTACTACCTATAAACATATATTTTTAGATTTAATTTACCACAAGTTAACCTTTATTTTTAAATTACTTTAAACAGTTTGTATTATATGAAACCAGATCGTATGGTTGAGAAATGGTTTGAAAATTTTTTAATATCCACTTTGTTGTGGGTACCACGGGAGTTTATGTAAAGACTTATCTGATATCAAATGATCCTCACTTCATTATAGGGAATCAGAGCAGATTATTTATAGATAGTTTAAAAATAGTTTGTTATATGTTTTCGTGTTACTGTAGGGAATTAAAGTAGATAATTTTTGGCATTAAAATTCTGTTACTCAAAACCAAAAAAAAGGGGGAAGGATTATTTACAGAAAATTTCAAAATACTAAATCCTTATTATTCATAATCTATAGTCAATTTCTTTTAATGCGGTGCATTTGCACCAACTTGCAGCGGTGCCCTTTTAACTCGGAAAACTTTCCTGATCGCTGCTTGGTTAGAATTATCTTGTCCAACCAATCGGCGATCAGGAAACTTTTCCGAGCTAAAAGGGCACCGTTGCGAATCGGTGCAAATCTGCATCGCTAAAAAAAATGACTATAGGTGAGATTTGGTGAAAAGTCAGTTTTTTTTTTTTTTTTCCATGTTGATTTATTTAAGATTAGTTAGAATAATAATGAAAATACCATATTTAGTTTTTTTACATTTGATTGCATGAATGATGGATGAAATTATCTCAAAATCAGCTGACTTCACTGTGATAATACCTGCAATAATCGAAATGGTTTGCATCATGATAACTGTCTTGATTGAGCTGCGCGCTTAAACGTCGCTCAGATCCTTATTTTTCCGCTTTTCTTGTTTTCTTCCGGTTTGGGCCAGAAAAGGTAATGGTTTGACACTGCCATTCCCGTGTGCATTACAAATGGTCCTTTCATATGTTTTATTTATATTATCATACGATGCCTTTTAAAACAGCGTGATTCTTTGATAGCTGGACCATGAAGATTTGACGCCTTAACCCCCAATATGTGTATATATATATATATATATATATATATATAAATGTATGTATATATATAAATATTATATATATATATATATATATGTATATATATATATATATATATATATATAAACACCTATTGCTTTTAGTATATTCAGGTATTCTAATAAATATATTTTGATTTTCCCTATAAATAATTTACTTTGATTTATTTTTATGCCAATGGATGGTGCTCTTAACAAAGTCAGCCTCACATGATATAGGCTATAAGTCACCACAATATTGTAATTTACGGTTTCCATGCACAAGTTTGTATTTCGTGCTTAGCATAATACTTCAAAATGCAACGACTAAACTTAAAATAAGTCATCTTATTGGCCTCTCCTTAAAGTTTGATACACTTTGATAGAATTCCTATAATTTTATTGAGTCTTCGCAAAACTGATAAAGCAATTCTGTATCATAAGTTTTTCCATTGGAAACTTTCCAGTAAGAAATTACCATAGCGAAAGACTTTTATTAAGATAGAATGAACCCTTTATAAGACCGGGAGACTACTTCATAATTAAGGAAGTTTAGGAAACTTGGTGATCTCCTCCGTTGCTATGCAGTTAATGAGGCTGTGTCATTACCCAAGTTTTGTCTGGGACCCGGATGAGAGATTACCTTCGGAACATCCATGGGAGGAAGGAAAACTTAGGCCAGGAGTTTGTAGTAGATAAAATTGATTTTTCGTTTATGGGACGTCGCAAGATAGAGGACTTTCGCAGGGCTGTAAGGCATTTTGAAAAAATAAACGTTGTTAAATTATATTTTCATAATGGCTTAACTACTATATAATTTGATAAATTATCTTTTCATAGGGCTTAACTGCTATATAATTTGATAAATTATCTTTTCATAGGGCTTAACTGCTATATAATTTGATAAATTATATTTTCATAGGGCTTAACTGCTATATAATTTGATAAAATTATATTTTCATAGGGCTTAACTGCTATATAATTTGATAAATTATATTTTCATAGGGCTTAACTGCTATATAATTTTGTTAATAAGTTGGGAAATTGATTCTTAGTGCAATAACGTAAAAATAAATCAGTACATAGTGTATGATAAAAAGTGGCTTTTGTGATGCGTAAATATTAAATGACTTTGGCAAGAAGTTTTTTTGTATAATTGCTACTGCCGTATTAGTACTTCGTGGTCTTGAAATGATTTCTATTATATTATTTTGCTAATACGATAAAAATTCATGATTAGTGTGTGAATAACGTAAAAATAAATAAGTACATAGTGTATGATAAAAAGTGGCTGTGATGCATGAATATTAAATGACTTTGGCTAGAAGTATTCAAGTATTTTGGTGTCATTGCTACTGCCGTATTAGTAGTTCGTGGTCTTGGAATGATGGACTATTATATTATTTAGGGGACCCTGTAGGTCTACCTGCTGAGTCATCAACAGCCATTGCCTGGCCCTCCCTGGTCCTAGCTTGGGTGGAGTGGGGACTTGGGCGCTGATCATATACATATATTCTCAGCCTCTAGGGTATTGCCCTGCATGCTACGGCAATGTCACTGTCCCTTGCCTCTGCCATTCATGAGCGACTTTTAAATCTTTAACCTTATATACCACACGGGAAAATACAGTGTTTGGATGTTATTTTTTACCGCAGTACGAATGTATTAAAATTCACACTTGACATTCCCTCGTAATCATTTAATAAAAACTAGGAAATGAATCTTTAAAAGATTACTAAAATGTCAGAACTGTAAATTGGGATATCACCTCGCGTTTTATTCCGGGAAAATAGCTTGAAATGATAGAACTAAAGAATTTCCTATTTCAGTGGAAACTTACATCTTCTTATTAATCGCAGCCCCTAGATTCTTTGAATTTTGTAGTCTTGGAATGATTTTCGTACTTGTATTTTCGAATTCTTTTTTAACATCATCTTCATTTGCTTACTAGGAATTGTGATCTTAGATTAAAAAATGCATTCGTGTATGCTCCTGCCTTTACTATATTTTTATTGAATATTTTTGCCCTTTAAACTTTTGTATATAACAATTTTGTTATAGAAACAACAATTTTATATGAGAATAATCTTATACTCATTTAGCTCATAGAGAAGTCAGGGAATATTATATTTGGGTTTAAAAGCACGTTTACAACGTCCTTGAACAAGCTCACTTCATCCAACCACTCTTACTAAAACCTCAAACTACCTGGGTACCCGCATTTCCAGGACATTTGGCTCCATTAGGCTACATATTTTAAGCTGTATTGTGTAGTTATTTTAGAGAGTAAAGCTCTTTGGTCCCGCCTTAACATCGCATTGCAAACAAGTTACGAGTACTTGTTGAAGGTTAATTCTTCAAGAAATAGAAGTAAGAAATGCGACTTGGGAGAAAAACGATAAAGTTTACTCCTCATATATTGTTTATTAATTTATTTCCTTTTCCCGATGGGCCTATTTTCCCTGTTGGAGTAATGGTCTTGTAGCATCCTGCCTTCCCAAGTAGGGTTGTAGCTTAAGCCCCATCCATACGATCGAGCATACCCCAACGGGCAAACAGTGGTACCAGGCACAATAGTTAGTGAAATGAGGGTTGGTGACGCCAGAAGCGGAAAAACTAAATGCAGGGATCTGGCAACACTGTATGATGCCAGATCCCTGTCTGTGGTTTTCCCGCTTCTGACGTCATCAACCCTCATTCTTACTAACTATTGTGGTTCTGGTATCACTGTTTGCCCGTCGGGCATGCTCGATCGTGTTGATAGGGCTTTAGCTAATAATAATAATAATAATAATAATAATAATAATAATAATTCCTAGGAAGAAATAGAAGTAGCATGGCGATCTTGAACGGTAAAATAACAGGGTTAGAACAGTAAAGAATAAGTTTTATTGGAAAACGTTAGCTTCATAGGTAATAAGACCAAATAATCCTCACATATATTAAACGTATGAAAACAGCTTACCTTATTTCAAGGTTTTTAAATGAGTCTCCATACAAAGCCTTTACTGCTATTTATGCCTTGAAGTTCTTTCTCATCTTGAAGCAAGGTTAATTGCATGGTTTGGAAATAGAAAGTTATATAGATAATTTCATTAGAGTTAGAACTATACATGGAATTTAATCAATGATTTACCCCGGTTTAAGGGAAACATTAAGAGAGGTCTGGGTGCTCTGCTTTCAAACGCTTGTTATGCAGAATATTTATTACATCTTTCTTTTGGTAATTTATATGTTCATGCTCTTAAATATATGTTTTTTTCGGGTGTTAAATTTTGTACGAGGTCTGCTACATATTTCGGCTTCATACTCTGCATTGCGATGTGAGGTGAAACATATTTTAGAATTATATTTTCCGTTTCAAATGTAGCCAATGGAATTCAATTAGGAAGGGTGAGACCCTGTCATGTGTAATATGTTTAGTATTAATTTAGCTGCCTTATTAGATTTTTCATTGCTGAAAGTTTACATTGGATTAATTCATATTTTAACTGTATTTTCCCTTTTCGCTTTTTGTTTTTGGGAAAATTTAGGATATCGTTTATTCATAACATGGGAATTTATTCCTATTTTTAATAAATTAATGGATTATTGTATGCAACGTATGTTAAATTAATGTGATTTTTTAAAATAAAATTGAAACGTATAAATATGGTCTCCTGGCATTCGTGTGGCAGCAGATCGATCCCCGCCCGGGACCGTGATTTTAAGCTGTTTACTGGGGAGGCCACTGCTGTGGTAGAGCACCACAGTAGGGGTTTGGGCTTGCCCAGCTGACGTTCTGGTGAGCATCTATTCTGATGGAACTGGAACTGAAACCAGACACCTTTAACCTTTAACCTTTACCGAATCGTGATTTTGATAACCGTTCATCACTTTATATCAGTGAAAAAACTATAGATATTTATTTCCTTTATATATAGAAACATTGTTTATTTGTACATATTTATGCGAATTAATATTTTGTTAATGGGATGATTTTCACGTTACAACTAATATCAATTACTATACTCAATTTTTTTTAACGAGGCGCCTTTGCACTGGCTCGCAACGGTACCCTTTAAGCTCGAAAAAGTTTCCTGATCGCTGATTGGTTAGAGTCATTTTATCCAACCAATCAGCGATCAGGAAACTTTCCCGAGCTAAAAGGGCGCACCCCTGCGAGTTGGTGCAAATCTGCCTGACTAAAAAGAATTGACTATAGTGAACGCGACTTGTCAAAAACAACGATTAATATTTTGATAGATAAACACACACATCCAAAGAGGGAGGTATTGGAAAAACCCCCCCCCCCCCCCATTCGTAACTATACAATACAACCCGTTAGTTCGGAAATTTGTGAGACATTGTGGTTTCCGAGTGTAGTTCTCGGAGTACCCCCTCTCACCAGGGTATGACTTTTACCTCTCCTCCTCCCTACCATAGGGACGGGGAGGGGACCGAGTAATCGTACGTTTGGCAATGTTGCTCAGCGTGACAGGAAATTTTATATATATTATATATATATATATATATATATATATCAAGACACTTGCTCTTTAATATAGGGGAGATTACTTCATACCATCTTCCGCACGGCAATAATAATAATAATGATAATAATAATAATAATAATAATAATAATAATAATAATAATAATAATAATGATGATGATGAAATAAGTTCTAATGTGTCTGGCTATCTTGACGTCCTCTCTGCTCTTGGATTATAAAGAAGCATTGTGACCTCTTCAAGCCGTCCTGTTTTGATTTCATTGTGCATAGTGTTGAAGGTGGAATGGGGGGGGGGGGAAGATTGGTAGATTTCTCATACAATCCTTTGCTTGCTTGAAGGTCAATGCATCACTTCCTTTTGCTGCAGTCACATATCTCCCCCACGAAGGAATCGCTGAGAGATACCGACAATGGACGATTTACTGCTTACATTAGTATCCTTTGTGTCGCCTTTTATCCTTTTGTATATCTTTTGGTGTGTATTTATGTTATTCGGAGTTAGCAGGCGACTGGGCCGAAGTAAATAGAATGTTAAGTTGCCGTGAAAGCTTTTATGCCGAATACAATACCCGTGTGACGTTGATGAATACAAAGCAAGCATTGAAATAAAAAAAAAAGGGGGGGGGCGACACAATTGTACGTGAGCTTACTGCGCTGAGAAATTTAGTATAGGAAAACACTTTGTCGTTCTCAGCTTTATTGACTACATTTATGTTACACATATAGCTCTTACGAATTTTGCCTATTTAACGAAAAGCGTCAGATTAAGTCTAAATATATATCTATTGAAAAGTAACTTTCCTCTTGGTAAGGGTAGAATGGACTCTTTAGCTATGGTAAGCAGCTCTTCTAGGAGAAGGACACTCCAAAATCAAACCATTATCCTCTAGTCTTGGGTAGTGCCATAGCCTCTGTACCATGGTCTTCCACTGCCTTGGGTTAGAGATCACTTGCTTGAGGGTACACTCGGGCACGCTATTCTATCTTATTTCTCTTCCACTTGTTTTGTTAAAGTTTTTATAGTTTATATAGGAGATATTTATTTTAATGTTACTATTCTTAGAATATTTTATTTTTCCTTGTTTCCTTTCCTCACTGGGCTATTTTCCCTGTTGGAGCCCCTGGGTTTATAGCATCCCTGCTTTTTTCAACTAGGGTTGTAGCTTAGCAATTAATAATAATAATGATGATAATAATGTGGGTAAATGTAAGCAACAGTTTTAATGAGGCACATTGGAACATTACTCTTTTATAAGTAACGCATCTAATCAGCTGATTTCACCTGTCGAATGCCGTCTTGATCATATGGTGAAGTTTATATATTACCATTTGTATTATACTATGGTGATGATGAACGAATGGTTGATATTATCTTATTTTCAAAGTGCCAAGTCCGAAGTTGAGTCAAGATTGGAAAGGCCAAATATCTATTGGAAAGTGTTACTTGGTTCACTTTCGATATTATTCACTACTACCTTCTCATTCAATGACGTCATTATGTTCGCCATCACTTTTATTATTGTTGTTTTAGACATTGTTAATGCCATTGATTTCCTTTCGTCACTTATACTCTCGATATTTCAGATTATCGGATTTTTCTCAAATTCCTGAAATATCCATAAAATAAATTCTTTTTTATTTCAATTCATTCCATAATGCAAAGACACACACACACACACTCTCTCTCTCTCTCTCTCTCTCTCTTCTCTCTTTGAAATTAGACAAGGAGTTATTACAGCTCTATGTATTGCCTGACACCGAAAAACAGTATGACAATATAGTAATGTGTGGGTGGAGAGAGAGAGAGAGAGAGAGAGAGAGAGAGAGAGAGAGTTAGTTAGTTACAAGGATTTACAAAGATTTTGGATGTCTCAAAGACTTTTTAGTCCATCGACGGAGACTCCATTTGCTCTTTGGTAGAGCGATTTGGTTTAAGCATTTGGAGTTCTTATGATCTTGTCTTAACTTATTCTTGAACTCGTTTACCGTGTTACTGTTTACTACATCCGCTGGAAGTCTATTCAAAGCATTTGCTATTTTGTATGTAGAGAGAGAGAGAGAGAGAGAGAGAGAGAGAGAGAGGTGTGCCCATGGTATAGGGCACGTTTGGTGCACTGCGTAAGGTTGCATCCACGCTTTTACGATGTCAATGTCATTAGCTATGATTATGTCATGGGGGGGGGGGGAGTTTCCACTGCAGTCTGCCTTTCCTGCCATCGTGTAAAGAGAACTCAAGGCCAGGTTTGCTTGCCAGAAAATCGAATCGGTATGATGGTGTTTGTTCATGTTTGCTGGTGGCACTTTCAGTATTTATTATTATTATTATTATTATTAATATTATTATTATTATTATTAGCTAAGCTACACCTTTAGTTGGTAAAACAGGCTGCTATAAGCCCTAGGGCTCCAACAGAGAAAAGTAGCCCAGTGAGGAAAGGAAATAATGAAGTAAAGAAACTACAAGAGATGTAATGAACAATTGAAATAAAATATTTTAAGAACCGTAACAACATTAGAACAGATCTTTTATACATATATATACAGTATATATGTATGTATATATATATATATATATATGTGTGTGTGTGTGTGTGTGTGTACAGATATTTTGATTGGTTGATTTAAAGTTTTCTGGCATCCTCTATATATATATATATATTATACATATATACATATATATATATATATATATATACTGTAAATGTATATAAAAAGAGACATGGTAACCTCTTCAACGTAAACACATTCACTGCAAGTCTTTTTATTATTATTATTATTATTATTATTATTATTATTTAACGAAACATTTTCTTTCAATAATAGGGATTTGAGAGTTTACCATGTTGGAATAACACGTGAAGGCATACTTTCAAATGCTCACTTATTCGTACTTGATTTCCTGTTGATCTCAGAACACCACAGCCAGTTTATAATCATAAGCTATCCATTGACATTCAACGTATGTACAGAACTGAAAAATGAATTGACTTCTAATGTGTCTTGGAAATTTAACTTTGTATCCTCACCAGGCTTCCTTTGCATTGCTCTCCTCAATGTGTACTTCGGTGTTTCGCATCCTAATTATCTTAGTATCACTATCCAGCTGGGTGCTTTTTTCACTCTTGCTTTCAACAGATGTCACGCCAGTCTCCTCCCTGATCGAAAACGTGGTGAATTCAATTATGAAAGTTTTTATGTATTATTTATACCTTGGTTTTAAAGGCCGCCCATAAATGCCAAAGGCAAGGGACAGTGACAACGCCTTAGCAGAACAATGCCCTATTATTATTATATTATTACTTACTAGGATATAATCCTGATTGGAAAAGCAGGATGCTATAAGCCCAGGGGCTATAACGGGGTAAATAGCTCAGTGAGGAAAGGAAACAAGGTAAAATAAAATATTTTAAGATCAGTAACATTGAAATAAACATTTCCTATATAAACTATAAAAACTTACAAAAAGAGAGAAAGAGAAATAAGATAGAAAGTGTGCCCGAGTGTACCCTCAAGCAAGAGAACTCTAACCCAAGACAGTGTAAAACCATGGTACAGAGGCTGTGACACTACCCAAGACATGAAAACAATGGTTTGATTTTGGAGTGTCCTCCTAGAAGAGCTGCTTACCATAGCTAAAAAGTCTCTTCTACCCTTACCTAGAGGAAAGTGGCCACTGAACAACTGCAGTGCAGTAGTTAACACCCTGGGTGAAGAAGAATTTTTTGGTAATCCCAGTGTTGTTAGATGTACGAGGACAGAGGAGAATCTGTAAAGAATATAGTATTCGGTGTATGTGTAGGCAAATGGAAAATGAACCGTAACCAGAGAGAAGGATCCAATGTAGTACTGTCTGGCCAGTAAAAGTACCCCACAATTTTCTAGTTATACTGACCATATATCCATATGATCAGCGCAAAAACCCCCTCTCTGCTCAAGTTAGGATCAGGGAGAGTCGGGCAATGGCTGCTGATGACTCAGCAGGTAGACTCAAAGGGATGGTGAGGTTGCAGACACCACTAAAAACTATCGAGTTTCTGCGGAATTCTTATCTCCATCCAACAGAACATCAGACATGAGCGTTTCCAATAGGATGATGGGTTTAATAATCAACTAATCTGAACGAAAACAGTCATTATATATAATCAGCATTATTCACTGTATACCTTTGCTAGGAGGATGAAAGTAAGCCAGTGTAAAAATACTTAAATTGGATTTACCTTGGCCTTCTATCTCCCTCCCGTCTTTATTTGCTTTTCGTAGGCTGGCTAAATCATCCTGATTCACTTTGTCGAGGAGCTTGTTTGTTATGAACTAACTTCGTGGAATCCACTCGAAGATTTTATAGTCTTTTCTTCGGAATCTAGCGTAAAAAAATATTAACTCTTTTGTGATATATGGCCAGTTTCTCAGAAATTTGATATGGCATGTTCCCGAAAACGTATGGAACTTTTTTCTAGAGTGGAATGATGGAAGTTTCTGGGAATTTAATTATGGCTCGTATTATTGAGTAATTAAGGTGGATAAAGATAGTATGTCACGAGAATTAAGTATTTAAGTTTGTCAGAATATTTTGTTGAATTGAAAATATTATGCGTCTTTGTGCAGACCTTTTAAATTTATATGTGCAAAATGTAGGTATTGAGAGTAAACAAGTCTAGTATGCTTAGATTGTGATGTGCTTGTCAATGCACAGGTATCTGTACAGAATTGAGTCATAAACCGTATACAGTATATATATATATATATATATTTGTGTGTGTGTGTGTGTATATATATATATATATATATATAGAGGAAGTGAGGAGAGCACTAGATGAAACGAGAGTAGGAAAAGCATCTGGTATGGACCGGTGTGAAAGCTGAGATGTTGAAGGAAGGGGGTGTGACTGTACTTGAATGGTTGGTTGAGATTGTTTAACATGTGTTTTGTGTTGTCAATGGTACCAGTAGATTGGGTTTGTGCATGTATTGTACCACTATATAAGGGTAAGGGAGATGTGCATGAGTGTTGTAATTCAAGAGGTATTAGTTTGTTGAGTGTAGTTGGAAAAGTGTATGTAGAGTACTGATTAATAGGATTAAGGATAAAACAGAGAATGCAATCTTGGAAGTACAGGGTGGTTTTAGAAGGTAGGGGTTGTATGAATCAGATTTTACAGTAAGGCAGATATGCGAGAAATATTTAGCAAAAGGTAAGGAGGTGTATGTTGCGTTTATGGATCTGGAGAAAGCATATGATAGAGTTGATAGGGAAGCAATGTGGGATGTGATGAGGTTATATGGAGTTGGTGGAAGGTTGTTGCAAGCAGTGAAAAGTTTATACAAAGGTAGTAAAGCATGTGTTAGAATAGGAAATGAAGTGAGTGATTGGTTTCCGGTGAGAGTGGGGCTGAGACAGGGATGTGTGATGTCGCCGTGGTTGTTTAACTTGTATGTTGATGGAGTGGTGAGAGAGGTGAATGCTCGAGTGCTTGGACGAGGATTAAAACTGGTAGGCGAGAATGACCATGAATGGGAGTAAATCAGTTGTTGTTTGCGGATGATACTGTACTGGTAGCAGACACAGAAGAGAAGCTTGACCGACTAGTGACAGAATTTGGAAGGGTGTGTGAGAGAAGGAAGTTGAGAGTTAATGTGGGTAAGAGTAAGGTTATGAGATGTACGAGAAGGGAAGGTGGTGCAAGGTTGAATGTCATGTTGAATGGAGAGTTACTTGAGGAGGTGGATCAGTTTAAGTACTTGGGGTCTATTGTTGCAGCAAATGGTGGAGTGGAAGCAGATGTACGTCAGAGAGTGAATGAAGGTTGCAAAGTGTTGGGGGCAGTTAAGGGAGTAGTAAAAAATAGAGGGTTGGGCATGAATGTAAAGAGAGTTCTATATGAGAAAGTGATTGTACCAACTGTGATGTATGGATCGGAGTCGTGGGGAATGAAAGTGATGGAGAGACAGAAATTGAATGTGTTGAGATGAAGTGTCTGAGGAGTATGGCTGGTGTATCTCGAGTAGATAGGGTTAGGAACGAAGTGGTGAGGGAGAGAACGGGTGTAAGAAATGAGTTAGCGGCTAGAGTGGATATGAATGTGTTGAGGTGGTTTGGCCATGTGAGAGAATGGAAAATGGTTGTCTGCTAAAGAAGGTGATGAATGCAAGAGTTGATGGGAGAAGTACAAGAGGAAGGCCAGGTTTGGGTGTATGGATGGTGTGAAGAAAGCTCTGGGTGATAGGAGGATAGATGTGAGAGAGGCAAGAGAGCGTGCTAGAAATAGGAATGAATGGCGAGCGATTGTGACGCAGTTCCAGTAGGCCCTGCTGCTTCCTCCGGGGCCTTAGATGACCGCGGAGGTAGCAGCAGTAGGGAGTCAGCATTATGAAGGCTTCATCTGTGGTGGAAATGTGGGAGGTTGGGCTGTGGCACCCTATCAGTACCAGCTGAACTCGGTTGGGTCCCTGATTAGGCTGAAGGAACATAGAGAGTAGAGGTCCCCTTTTTGTTTTTGTTTCGTTGTTGGTGTCGGCTACCCCCCAAAATTGGGGGAAGTGCCTTGGTATATAGATATAGATATATATACATATATATATATATGTGTGTGTGTATATGTGTATATATATATATTATATATATAGAATGTTATCCCTAACACTCGTGACTTTTATTAATTCAAATAAGCCTCTGGATTTAAGGGTCCATAGGGAAATTTCTTTTATAAAAAGTACATATGCCTTGCCAAGGATTCGAACCTTAGTGCACAGTAGAAATAAAGTTAAACAGTAGGCCTTACTTAATGCAATCTCAAAGTGCCAGGCTATTGTAGAAACACTAACCTATGTCCAGATTAGAGTAAAAATTAATGGACCATGTAACAAACGGTAAAATCACTGAAATGCAAATAAATTTTTAAGACTAAAGCAAATAATACTGTGGGAACCGTTATTTATCTGATAACCAAATTAAATATACGAAAACTTGATCCTCACATTTCACCCTCGGCCATTTTTTCCTTGACATCTCAAAACAAACTTGTTTTTCGTGTTAACCGAATCGTCTGATCTTCCAAAGAACTCTTCTCTTTTGCAACGCATAAAAGTGTAAACAGGAGATTAGACCTCGAACCAACGGTTTGCCTTGTGATGATTCCGTTTGCTTTATCGTGTGGTGATACCTTTTCCTAAACTGCGAGGAGAGAGAGAGAGAGAGAGAGAGAGAGAGAGAGAGAGAGATTGCTTGTGATGATTTCGTTTGCTTTATCGGGTGGTGATACTTCTTCCTAAACAGCGAGGGGAGAGAGAGAGAGAGAGAGAGAGAGAGAGAGAGAATGTCATTAAATGGATTGGTAAGAAAGAGAGAGACTTTGTCATTTAATGAATTGGGAAGAAAGACAGATAATTTGTCATTAAATGGATTGGTAAGAAAGAGAGAGACTTTGTCATTTAATGGATTGGGAAGAAAGACAGATGATTTGTCATTAAATGTATTGGTAAGAATTTTTATCAATATTGCATTGTTGCAATTAGACTTTTGAGTGCTCTTATTAAAATATGTCAATATATTGTGGAGATTTTATAACGTTCTTGGGTAGTAACAGGAGATCAGTAGTTTAGGGAAGGGTTTAACAGTGAAATATGACGTGGATATTCCATAGAATTATTCTCTCTCTCTCTCTCTCTCTCTCTCTCTCTCTCTCTCTCTCTCTCAAGAAGTGTGGAGATTTGTCTCCAATTCCTTTTCCCGGTGCTTTGAAGATTAATTTATTCCTTATGAATGTATCATGCCTTGAGAATTCTTTTCATGCTGTCGTCCTTATATCGATCTTAGGCGTTTATCAGACGTAAATTCTGAGAAATTTAAAAAATTGCAAAATATGATAAAAATCTGCGATTGATCTGATCGAAACTTGCATGTTGAAGTATGGAGATGTGTTGATAAAAAGATGAAGCCTCTTACTCGGTCTGACTTTTCGTATGGAATGAGAGAGAGAGAGAGAGAGAGAGAGAGAGAGAGAGCACCCATATGAATTCTCTCAATGCTAATAATGCACTAACCTAAGAATTTCATTGAGAGAGAGAGAGAGAGAGAGAGAGAGAGAGAGAGAATTGATTAATTTTGGATTTTAGATATTAACACTTTTGTGTGATTTATTCATTTTGTTACAGTCACTATTATTCAATTTTACATTCTTGTGTGTTCCATTTTTCAAATTATGATAACGATTTTAGTTTATATCTATAATTGTTTTATAGTAAATTTGCGTAATATTGCTGCATTGGATTTACCAAAGTATGGTTACTTAATAAAAAAAAACGCTATATTAAGTTACGATAAAGAATCTATTTCATTACTAAGCATTATTATTGTTTTTTTCAGTAATGGCTGGTGGGTAGAACTCCTAAAACCCTCTTCAAGATTCACCCAACCCAACCCTTGATTACCTGTGTTAGACCTACTCCAGGATTTCCTCACGACCTTTGGCACAACCCCAAAGGCCATTAAGAAGTCATCTATGGCATCGTCTCGGACAGGCTCATCCGTAAGTGCCAATTTTTTTTTTTTTTTTTACGGCTTCATTATACATTGGCGTTAATTTTGAGTTTACCTTGATATCAAATATTGCTTCTGCAATTCTTTTTGCTTAGGAATTTCTTAATCTGTATTTTCATACTAATTTTCTATTTTTTAATGGACTTTTTTTTTTTTTTTTTTTTTTTTTTTAGCCTTCATTATACATTGGCATTAATTTTGAGTTTATCTTGATATCAAATATTGCTTCTGCAATCTTTCTGCTTCGGAATTTTCTTAATCTGTGTTTATAGATAATTTTCTATTTTTAATGGACCAGGAGCCCTGCGACGCCTACCATCGATCTGGTCTGTACAGCTATTATGAGACCAAGGACGACCTGACAGGGAGAATGAGCGGATGCCCCATTGCCAGCGGGTTGCAGTGCCACGCTTCCTGGCGCTACTTCAAGCGGCAAACCCACAACCAGGAACAATTCCACCTGCAGTACCAGCAGCAGAACTCGGCACTAGCAGCAATAACAGCCTCAGGGGATGCCCCGTCATGACCAGGAACAATAGCACAGCAAGCAATAGCAGCAATCACAGCTTGAGCGGTGCAGCTTCTGCTGCTGCGATAGCACTTGGAGGAGTTAGTGGTCGCGTTGGAACTGCTACCTGCGCGGGGGCCAGTGGTGCTGCCATAGGCCTCTTGGTTGAAGGGAGCACCGTAGGCGAACTGGAAGAGACGACGGGCTGTCTGGAAGTGGAGCCATCCCTGATGGAAACCTCGACGGCCACAACTTCCACGGTCGACTCTACGGCAGAGCTCGTCACGGGTAAGTAAATGCTCTTTGCAGCTGATGTCTATTTTACCTTTATTGCCTATTTAATGCTTTGTACTTTAATCCCCACCTTTAGGCTTTCATGTATTTCAGAGATTTTAATTGTTTCGTTCATTCTTTTTATAAGAATCCACATTTTCCTTCTGAGAAAGGAGTAAGGATAATATTTGAAATGAATTAAAATGAGGGAAGTCACTCGGCGAACACTCGAGATTTTGAAAAGTCCTTCAGGTTTCGATTCACAGATTATGTAATTTTTTACCTTTATGAGTTATGAAGGATGAATAGTTATATGAAAATATTTGAGCATAAATATCATTATATGGAAAAAAATTGACGTAAGTATATCACGTAACAACAACTGGGTTCATTTTCTTCAGTTATGGCTGACTATGATAAATGAAGGTGGGTTAACCCCGTAGACATATTGTACAATCAGCTAGAATACTATTTATTGCTGAACTGTAAGCCAAATGCGTTTTAGTATTGGGTCCTACGCAATGAATGCTAGATCCTCGAAAACAATAACATTTATGAGTAGTTGACTCCCAAGTTTCTGCAATGTTCTGAGAATGTAGATTTTCTTTCCAAGACAAGTTTGATATCGAAGACTGGGTTTCAGAACGTAGATGAGATTAGATTTAGATTGTTGGGGAAATGTGAGAATGTTGGTGCTCTTAGAAATTCAAATATATACCTTCCACGAAGAAATAGCTAATAAGTTTTTATTGTATTACATAGTTTTATACGTTGTGGAGAATTTCTTGTACATTGTGAACAGTGATTGAGTGCTTTTTATTCAGTCGACTGATATGTTAGCATCCATGTGTGAAGGTCACGGAATAGCAACTTCATCTCATTTGACTATATTATATATATATATATATAGATATAGATATAGATATAGATATATATATATATATATATATTTATATATATATATATATATGTGTGTGTGTGTGTATATACAGTATATATATATATATATATATAGATAGATAGATAGATAGATAGTTAGATAGTTAGATAGATAGCTAGATAGATATAAATATATATATATATATATATGAGTGTGCTGTGTGTGTGTGGTATTTTATCACATAACAGTCGTGATTCTATTTTTTTCCAAATAAGCCACAAACAAATCTTTACGTTGAATTTTCTTTTAATCTTTATTTATAATAAACGATATCGGCGTCAATGACCTTTGACCTCAGGATGCCAGGAAAACTTCAAATCAGTCAATCAATCAATCATCGTTTGATCTTCTTACGAAGTCATTCACCTCTTTCGCTATTCCACTATTGCTGTTTTTTAGAGCATCCCCTCCTGTTTTCATGAGTTGGCTGCCTTAAGAGATTTAGTGCGCTCATCTTCAACTTCGTCTTTTGTCTGCTGCTTTTATTTCTTACTGCTTTCCTGATGCTTTCTCCTTTTGTGATTTTCACTTGAAGTTATTTTCGAGATATTATTGTTATTATTTACAGTAGTTTAAATGTGTGTGTGTATATATATATATATATATATAAATTATATATGAAATATATATACACAGTATATATATATATATATATATACAACAGTATATATATATATATATATATATATTTTCTTCGTGGCCAAGTGGTAGTCACTGTGTATACAAGCTTGCCGGACCAGGGTTCGATTCCCGGCTGGTCACAAGCTCTTGTCTTTGTGTGATTTCACCTGGGGCTCTGATCCCGAGGTCGTTAAGAGAATCCAGACATTAATGTATCAAAAATATATATGGCTTATTTGAATATGAAAAACACGTCTTAAATGTGCAAAATTTATCATATATATATATATATATGTGTGTGTGTATATATATATATATATGTGTGTGTGTATATATATATATATATATATAATGAATATATATATATATATATATATATTCGACGTATCATTGGCATTATTTACAGTAATACAGATATTTACATCAATGATCTACTCCTTAAGATATAAAGTTTGATTTGAAAATTACGTACAGTATAGTTATTTACATGTGATCATTGTTGTTAATTTGAATGCTTCTAATTCTTAAGTATTAATTATGAAGAATTACTTATATTTCATTCCGATTTTATTATTTCGTGGAAATTTTTGCATTTATATTGTGTCCTGTTAAAACATATATTGTTTATTATTATTACAATACACGAAGTGCACAAGTATGTGTGGATTAAGGTGAATAACCTGCTCTTCTAAACTAACAGTTGGAATTCTCAAATAATCTGCTATTCTATTCTAGTAGGTGGAATTCTAAATTTTCAAATAACAGAAGAGATGTCAAAGAGATACGATTAAAGTTAAAAAAATCTAAAACTCAAATATAGATAAGCTGATAGCTGCTCTTCTAAATTAATAGTTGGAATTCTCAAATAATCTGTCATTCTAATCTATACTCAATTTTTTTTAATGAGGCGTATTTGCAATGACTCGCAGCGGTGCCCTTTTAGCTCGGAAAAGTTTCCTGATCTCTGATTGGTTAGAATCATCTTTTCAAACCAATCAGCGATCAGGAAACTTTTCCGAGCTTAAAGGGCACCGCTGCGAGTCGGTGCAAATCTGCCTCAATAAAAAGAATTGACTATACTAAGTGGAATTCTAAGTTATCAAATAACAGAAGAAGAAAAGTCAGGGAGATACGATTGCAGTTGAAAAATCTACAACCCAAATATGGATAAGCTGATAGGTATAACCGTGAAAATCAACATTTGAGAAATGAACAACAAACATTTAAGAGGAATAGCATTCTTGACAAAGGCAATGTGAAAGCTAACAGATAGTCGTTCCAAAAAACCAACGTACCCTAGAAACAAGCGGATTTAAAAGGATGTCAAATGAAGAATGCAAGTTTTCCAAGTCATCGTCTTTGCTTTGTTTTCTGGGGATCTATCATGACCTGGGTCTTAGTCTTGGTGAGGGCAGCTTGCGTTCGCTATGCAGTGTTCTTTCGAGGTGTAATTAATGAGCCAGAGGGAATTAAAAGCTTAAGGTTCAGGTGCTTAATGATTTTGATTTCGTTCTTTGTTCTGCTGGTTGTCTTATGTCCATTGGTTATGGGGATGTGGATGTAAGATTGCTTTAGAGAATGTCTTATCTTTCGCAATATCACACACACACACACACACACACACATATATATATATATATATATAGATAGATAGATATATACTGTATGCATATATATATATATATATATATACACACATATGTGTGTATATATATATATATATATATACACACCCACATACATACACGCATACGCATAAAATAATGTTAAACAGTATTTACCAACAAATATTTTATTTCAATATTGCAATCATGAAGTATTTTGAAGTAAATATTGATATACATTGCATCCTTTTTTTCCCTGAAGATCTAAACTGTTTTCATCATAGCCAATAGTAAAAAATACTCTTTGTACAAAGCTTTAGACAATAGTCAATTGTCTCTTTCGCCTAGAACCAATATTTTCCCAATCCAGTTATTCAACTTTTGTTATTGTCATTTTGAAAATGGGGGGAGATTCTGCCCAAACTCCTTTTTAGACTGCGTCGATGTGACTTAAGACCTCTGGTTGTAGCACTTGAAAATTGACCTCAGTACGTTTTATTCTGTCTGAAGTATATTATTTAATCTTTGCTGCAGATAAAGTACTTTCGATGATGCACTTCTCCCTAGATAGTGCACAGACATTTTGTACGTCTGTCCAGGGTCTTCGATTGTTTATGATAACTTTTGTACCTGATCATCGAGGTATATATATATAATATATATATACATATATATATATATATATAATTTATATATATATATATATATATATTTATTTATATGTGTCTGTATATATATATATATATATATTGTGTATATATATATATATATATATATTTATATATATATATATATTTATATATATATATATATATATATATTTATTTATATGTGTCTGTATATATATATATATTGTGTATATATATATATATATATATATTTATATATATATATATATATATATATCTGTGTATGTATGTGTATACATGTGTACAATAAACAAACAACGAAAGAAAATGGGAAAAGACTTGTTTGGATTTAGTACTGTCGTTGTATAAGTGACATCCACGAACTCTTAATGAAATAAGTATAAAATCATATCATATTAAATACAGAAGAATATTATCCATAAACTATCAGTTTATTCATAATTCTAGATAAGTCAGATTTTAGGAAAAAAATTATGATATAATGCAATCGCGACTTTGGGTATAAGCAGTTAAGAGTTATTCGCCCAAGTCTGTGATTTAATCATAGCTAGTGGGCAGCCAAAGCATTATAAAGGAATTCCTCAAAGGCGACTTAAGTACGCGTGCTAAAATGTTATTTCATTGTGGTTAAAAATTATTTCCATAGTCTACAATAACTTCAGAAGATAAGTTATTATAAAAATAACTGTTATACATTCTTATCCAAACGTAAATTCTTTCTAAAATTTATGATTACAACCCCATTTTAAATGACCTCTATTTCTGACATAATAAACAAACTATTCCCTGATCTTACTAAACTTTTGAAAAAATTATACCCTTATGATTATGTAATGCTTTACCGTATTGTATGTGATTGTTTAAGCGTTAGTATCGCTGTCTTGTGAAGTTACGATAAAACCCCATCTTACATTGGACCTCTATTTCTGATATGATAAATAAACCATTCCCTGATCTTACTTAACTTTATAAAAAATTTATACCCTTATGATTATGCAATGCTTTACCGTATTGTATGTGATTGTTTAAGTGTTAGTATCTCTGTCTTGTGAAGTTATGAAGACACTGATTAGGTCATCAGTATGACATAACCCTTAAGTTCTTTATCTCTTGAATGAAGTGGTAGGCGAAGGGGGATCACCTGACTATTTGTGATAGCACCGGAGATTAAAATCAGGGTTGCCAGGTTCTTCCAAATGAGAAAAGGCCAACGTCTGATCAACTGCAGCTTTTAAAGGCCAACCTAATAGTAGGAAAAGACCGAAAATATAACATTTAAGGCTAACTAATTTTTTTAAAAAGGCCAAATTTAGGCACCTAGCACGAAAAAAAACCATATTTGGAGTAGTTTTGTTTGTTTTTTGGCCCGAAAAAGGCCAACCCTGATTGAAATCATTCTTGTTGACCTCTGATATTAACTAATGTCTTTTTTTTTTCTTTTTTTTTTGACGAAAATAAACTCTTTTTGAGTAGCTCTGTTGCACCCCTATGTATTTTAGCGCCCTTTCGTCAAATTCTAGATTTTGTGTTTATGTTACAGTATTAATCTTTGCTGCAAGTTATATGTAATTCAATTCTTCATTTTATCTTTCCATTCTTATTGATACTTAACTCTTATAATGTGTTTTGGGTATCCCCTTTATAGAATATGTATGTATATATATATATATATATGTGTGTGTGTGTGTGTGTGTGTTATATGTATATGGATATATATAATGTATCTCAAATATATATATATATATATATGTATGTATATATATATATATATATACTTACTGTATATATGTATACATATGTATGTATGACATATATATATATATATACATATATATATATATATATATATATTAATTATTCATGGTGATGCTTAACATTATTTAATGCAAATTTCTACGAATGAATCTTTGA
>NC_090757.1:31665646-31678146 GCF_036898095.1 Palaemon carinicauda
ATGCATGTACTTATGTGTGTATATATATATATATATATAAGCCTAATAATAAAAGAAAGTGGGGCATGAGAAGAAATACTTGGGTAATAAAATGTAGAGAAATAAGGTTTCAAAAGAATCGGAAATACATAGATGCTATGAAGACTTTACTAAACTTTAAGAATAATATAAAAATGGAAATAAATGTTTGTTTAATGTTATATGATATTTTAACTTGAAAGGATTGGAGGACGATATTTTAGTGACACAATTAATGTGGATATGTTAACGTGGTAAATAGGTTTGTGTATGGCTATGAACAGCAAATTTGCGCTATCCAGGGCCACTCATACTATTTTGGCTTGGTGTGAGCAGTCAATCAAAAGGCTCCCACCATCACCAATCTGCAGTTGGCCAGCGTGGTGATGAGAATGGCCAAACCCTAGAAATGAATAAGAACATGTTTGAGGCTTTTGTCCTGCAGTGGACTAGAAACGGCTGCATTTGTTGCTTGTTGATGTTGTTGTTGTTGTAGTTGCTGTTGTGGAAAGTGAAGGCAACACTTGCCTAACGAAGTGTTAAACTTTATATTTGCCTGTTCATAATTAAACTGGATATCACAAGTGACTCATATCTTCGTCTTTCTCCATGGCCACCCTCTTCAAGGTAAAACTGCTTATTGGTAAAAAATTGATACATAATGCAATGAAGAAGAAAAAGTTTTTCGATATTACAAGTGACTCATATTTTCGTCTTTCTCCATGGCCAGCCTCTTCAACGTGAAAACTGCTTATTGGTAAAAATTTGATACATAATGCAATGAAGAAGAAATTTTTTTTTGATATTACAAGTGACTCATATCTTCGTCTTTCTCCATAGCCACCCTCTTCAACGTGAATCTGCTTATTGGTAAAAAATTGATACATAATGCAATGAAGAAGAAAAGTTTTTTTGATATTACAAGTGACTCATATCTTCGTCTTTCTCCATGGCCACCCTCTTCAAGGTAAAACTGCTTATTGGTAAATAAATTGATACATAATGCAATGAAGAAGAAAAGGTTTTTTGATATTACAAGTGACTCATATCTTCGTCTTTCACCATAGCCACCCTCTTCAAGGTAAAACTGCTTATTGGCAAAAAATGGATGCATAATGCAATGAAGAAGAAAAAGTTTTTTGATATTACAAGTGACTCAAATCTTCGTCTTTCTCCATGGCCACCCTCTTCAACGTGAAACTGCTTATTGGTAGAAAATTGATACATAATGCAATGAAGAAGAAAAAGTTTTTGTACCCACACACGATGAAGAGAGGAAACCCAGATATGTGTTGGTCTTTCTGCGACGTGGCTGTTGGTCGCATGCGCCATTCCAATTAATCCTTCGCCACTCGTTTGTTTCCTCGTCGGTCATTCGCAGAGTTTTAATAATGGGAGGCGTTTATTGGCTGGGGACGAATAGCTTTCCCTTAGGGAGGAGGAAGAGGAAGAATATAAAAAATGGATAGGTTAAAAATGACGAGAGAGAGAGAGAGAGAGAGAGAGAGAGAGAGAGGAGAGGAGAGAGAGAGAGACCCGCATTTGAAATTACGAGCCTTTTTTTCATGCCTACATTGATTATTTCGATGGTGCCTAATAGATGTTTGGATGTTTTATGCTAATAAAGAAAATTTTCCAGAATTTACTGGCAGTTGCATGCTTCAAAATGTGTATGTTTATTATTCATCCGTTTTGTCATTTATATCGTTCATTGATTTTGTGTAAAAAAAAAAAAAAAAAAAAACACCTAACTAGCTAACTAACTGTCATGGCAACCAGGATTTACACTGACGTCATGAGGATACTGGATGAAAACTGATAATTTTATCAGTATGAAAATATCCCAAATCTAATTGAAGTTTTGATAGCAACACTACAGTTAGATATGATGAAGAGAAAAAAGTACATCCGGATGACTGAAGCTTATCTTTTTATCTTTATTTTTATTTTTGTGAATTTAAACTTAACTGTTTGTATGAGGTGATTCACTCTCGTAACAAGTTTGCCTTGAAAAGTCATTCTGCTTATTCAGATGCATTGAATGGAATGAATTTCGGTTTGTAGGATATTTGTTGCATTTACATGATAATTAGGATGATAAAGTTTTTTTTATATATTCTGAGATATTTAAACTACTCTAATATATATATATATATATATATATGGTGTATGTATATATATTATATATATGCATATATATAATATATATATATATATATATATATTTGTATGTATATATTATATATATGCATATATATAATATATATATGTATATATATATTGTATATATATGTGTATATATATATTATAATATATGTATATATATTATATATATATGTATATATATATATATATATATATTATATATATATATATATATAATACATATATGTATATATATATATATATATGTGTGTATATATATGTATATACAGTATATATGTATATATATATGTATATATATATATATATATACATACATACATACACGTAACTGAGCTGTGTACATTTGTCTTTGTGTTTGTGTGTAAGTGAAATTAGTCCAAAGTTGGTATGTTCCTCTTCATTTGCTTCAAATCTGATAGATGCTCCACATAGCTTGTGAGTTTGGAGTTAATAGGTTTAATTGGTATCCTAAAGGGGACATTACTAGGGTCTCTCTCTCTCTCTCTCTCTCTCTCTCTCTCTCTCTCTCTCTCTCTCATATAGATTTTTCTGGTAGAATATGCAGAAATTTAGCATTAGCGTCATGATTAAAAATACTAAGATACCACCCCTTCACTCATATATTTATATATGTATATATATAATGTGCGTATGTATATATATGCGTGTGTATGATTATATATATATATATATATATATGTATATATATAATGTGCGTATGTATATATATGAGTGTGTATAATATATATATACACACATTTATACATAGGCACATTATATCTATATCTATCTATATCTATATATATATATATATCGTGTATATATATATATATACGTGTAGATATATATATATATATATATGCGTATTTATGTATGTAGAAATTGGTGCTATAGCTCAAAACTATTGTCGAAAGGAAGGTCCCGGCGTTTGTTCCTGGCCTTCATCCCACCAGTTGACCCATCCTTCGAGTTAGTGCCAAGGAAACGTCATCATATGCAACATCACCTTCAGAGATAAGTCTAAAATAGGAAACCTCTGGATGGACAGAGAGAATACAGCTGTCATTCCCTCGAACAATCTTGAAACTGCTGAATCTTGGATGAAAACTTCCATGTAGAAATTTTGTTGGCATTCAGGGCTGAATACCAATATACTTCAATATTGTGTGGATATATATATATATATATATATATACATATATATTAATATTTATTTATATATATATGTTTATATATAATATATTTATATATGGGCTATATTTATATATAATATATATAAAGTATATATATATATATATATATAGATATATATATATATATATATATATATTAATGAACGTGAACCGTCAAAATCAAGGCTAGATATTCAAGTAGATATGTACACACGCACCTCCCTCTCACAGGATATGACTACTCCCTCTCACCCCTTCCAGGGGGACTGTATATAGCCAGACACTCCCTCTTTATTACACAGGAGAAGATTACTGTATAGATAAATTTAACATCCAAAAGTGTACATCGAAATATTAGCGTCTACCGCATACAGTAATAGACAGAGCTGCGACCTTGACCGAATAATGACCTTTGCTTGGTATGTTGAGATGTCACGAGAACTGTTGTTGCGTGTCGTATCCCTAATGTGTATGTGGCCGCACGTTCTTTGTTTTTATTGACGTTGCAAATCTCTAATTCCCCTCTATATCCGTGGCACAGCTAGCTCCTCTTGGCTGCAATTGTGGAGTTTGATCCTCTGATTGCTTGTTTGTGTAGTTTATATATGACATGTCTGTTTTGATGTTGTTACTTATTTTAGAATGATTTATTGTTAATTTGTTCTCTTCATTTATTTATTTCCTTATTTCCTTTCCTCACTGGGCTATTTTTCCCTGTTGGAGCTCTTGGGCTTATAGCATCTTGCTTTTCCAACTAGGGTTGTAGCTTGGATAGTAATAATAATAATGATAATAGTATTTTATAAACATACATAGCACGTCTACGAGTGTTGAACCCTTTATGTGTGGATGTGTGAGGGCGGAAATTGGAAAGGGTTATGGTAGATTTTTGTGTATTTTTGTATATTATATCGTTGCAGAATTTTCAAATGGATGTTTGAATGTATGTATTGTATGCTAACAATAGCACTGTATAATCGGTTGTATTTTCCTTAGTCCAACTTGTATTAATGACATGTAGGTATTCGCTGGCTAAGCAATATGAATTTTTCAAGAACTCTAAGAAAGTTAAAAACTTCAAATTTATGAAAGAATTATTTTGCGTTTTTTAAAGAAATTTATAGATTAGTAGCAGACGTTGATTTTGAATAAACCAATGAACGACGGAAGTAGATGTAGATAAAGAATGTTTTTACAATGTATTATGTTAATGGTACTTGCCAAGTACTATTCAAGTATTTTACTTTGAAATTTAGGCTTTTTATAATATATAAAAATTGTATGTTTACGTCTTTTAACTCTTCATTTTATGTATGAAAAAAAGGACAAGGAAGTTGAATGAAAATTCAAAAGATACGGTAGACATTGCATGATATATTAGATTGCTTTTTAAAGCAGTATCATATGTTCATATCTGCATGGTGATTGGGGAATCTATTTCTAGATTTCAGTCATTGAGCAGGTGCAGAAATTGGTAGCCATCACACCTGTTACCAATCGTGGTACCTAAGTGTTTTCACGAAACAGGCAATGAAGTTAATTTTAGTATGGGTGAAGGAATAAAGAAGCTTGGATTTAAACTGGATATCTTCTAGTGTTAGAAGCAGGTGTCGGGGGAATGATCAACGAGGGTAAATCTTAATTGTTAGGCAATGAGAATTCACGGATGTATCTGGAGTTATCGTAGTAAGCCTGACATGTTCAACTTTAATCCACCAATAGCCTAATAAAGTTTGGGTGAATGTGTGGGCCTTCTTATTAATTAGTTATTCTTCTTACATGCATGTAAACAGTATCGTTTATTTTCGGAGGATATGTTGAGAAAGAGGCTGGTTTTAAGGGTGGTAAGAGATTAATGATGATGATAATAATAGCGCCTGGTTTAATGATTACCGTGAAGTAAGGAGCGTTTGTATGTGTTGAATTATTTTATGCCAAGAGATGGGGTAAAGAATATTTGGTATAAATATACAAGTATTCTTTGGTTTAAGAGAACGGAACAGATTTCATTAATGTTTTCTATTTTTTACAAAGTTTCAGAAAAAGATCGAAGTATTCAGAAATGGCGAGGTTGCTCTTCAGAGTAGAAAGTGCCGATTTACTGCTGATGATGCTTCTTCATATTTTTATTCCTTTTAACATAAAAAGGAAGGAGGAGCGAAAGCTGGTAGGAACAGAAATGGGAGTGTTCAGGGTGGGGTGGGGGTGGGAGGGGGGGGGGGTTGATATAGCTGCATGAGAGACTGGAAAATAAAGTACAATCTCAGATGATAAACGTTAATATGATGAGAGTCAAGATTGAGATGGTGTGGGCATATAGTAAGAATGGGTAAAGGACGGGGAGTGAAGAGGGATTGATGGAGACTGTTAAGAGTGGAAGTTCAAGAGGGAGGCGAGGCATTATTGCGTCATAAAATGGAGAATTTTTGAAAAATAAGGTTTGTTGAATGAATGTGTTTGTGGTAGGGATATTGGGAAAATACGCATCAAGGCAACCGACCCCTTACTTTAGCAATAGCAGTGGGAATGTACAAGAACTTTTAGACTGGTTTCTTCGCGGTCTTCATTGTGAATAGGAGGTGAAGCTGTTGGTTAGCATACAGGCCATATCATTTTTTAGGGAGCGCATATTTGTTTTGGAGATTTTTCATTTTTTTTATTTAGTATTTCAAGATATTTGGAATATCGGGAAGATAAGCAGCCATAATGACAAAAACAATATACAGTCCTGGTGGATGTGATCAGTGTGTGTATATATATATATATATATATATAATGCGTAAAATTTCAAATTTTTCCTCAGTTGTAATTTTATATCTTATATCTATCTGTATTTTAATCTCTTTCTGACCAGTAAAACTATCTTCCAAAGCGTTAACATACTAGTATAACCAGTTCTTGAAGAAGCATTGTTAAATGTTTGGAAATCGATAAACAGGCAAAGAAAATGCTTAATTTCATATTACCTATTCTCTTCTTTCTCTTATAACACTGTCATAATCATAATAACAAAAATATTACTAAAATATAATTATGAAGGTATTTATTCTAGCATATGAAGGTTCATATATAAATTTATAATATTATAAAAGATGAAGGAACACGTAGAGTGAAAATAATGGGAATAATGTACAAATCTCCACTTGGAAAACAAAGTATAATATCTGCTACTGAGAGAGAGAGAGAGAGAGAGAGAGAGAGAGAGAGAGAGTGGGCGATTGTTGTCGTTGTTATGATGATGATGAGGGAGGAAGATTTTGGAAATCAGTTGGTGGAGGATAAAATTTACAAACCAGTTCAAGTTATTGTTATCTGCATACTTTGTTGTTTTATGGGTGTTTGGCCCAAAAATATGAATATTTAAAAAGAACAAAATTTCAATATTTCTTGAGGCGAACCAACAACAACAACAACAATAATAATAATAATAATAATAATAATACGTAATGTTACATCCTCTTAACCATCAACTTATCGCCCTACACCTCCTCCATCCCTTTACCGTTCCGACGACGGGTTATAACCTTTTACCTATAAGCATTATGCGGGATTAGAATTTATAGCACACGTGCGACCTGTCTTTCCACGTGACTTGCCGTCACGTGTTTCCTGCTTATCCGAGATAAAGGGGGGGGGGGGGAGGTGGGGAGGGGTGTAGCCGTGGGATGAGTTATTGATGATGACGTGATGCTGTTATTGTTTTCCCCGCTCTGGTTGAGATTAGAATTGTCCTTTCAATAGGTGGGCGATTATAATCGACTCTATGTAACTGTTAACAATCGCGCGTGTGTGTGTTGGCGGTAGTTTTCTGTGAGTTCAAGATTAATGTTGGAAACCAGTGTACGCGACCTGTCAAAATGACTAAATATTTAGATGGATATGCGCGCCCTATCCACACCCTTTCCCTCTCACCAGGGTGTGACTAATCCCTCTCCTCCTACTCGAGGAATAGTGAGAGACCGAGTAGCCATAGGTTTGACCATGCCGTTCACCGTGACAAGCTCTCTCTCTCTCTCTCTCTCTCTCTCTCTCTCTATATATATATATATATACATATATATATATATATATATATAGTGAAAATAAGTACAATTTCTTACTTCCTTATTATGCTAATGAGGTTCCACAATGATAAAAGTCCATAGATGATGGACGAAACCTTTAAATTAAGCTGTGTAATCTACAAAATACACGTAGTTTTATACAAGTCTATTATCATTGTGGAACCTTAGTGTATAATATATATATATATATATAGATATATATATATATATATATAGATATATATAGATATATATATATATATATGTGTGTGTGTGTGTATATATATATATATGTGTGTGTGTGTGTGTGTGTATATATATATATATATAGAGAGAGAGAGAGAGAGAGAGAGAGAGAGACTCTCCATCTTTACTGTGTAGTGAAAATGTATACCGCCGTGATCCAGTTTCAGTTCGTCAAAGTCTCTAGTTTTTATAATAGAAGGCATTAAAAAAAGTGCCAATATTAATCACTAGGTTATAACTTATTTTTATGCTTTTATAACTTTTATAAATGTGCGTCCTATGTACCTAGCTTAGACTATATTAAAAAAAAAGACTTTAAAAAAAGGAAAATTGGAAGTACGAGAAGATCCCCTAAACATGGTAGTAGTGGTTGACGCCAGGTCGCTTCTCACAATTGATAAATCAATCGGTTGGTCATTCATATTATTGGTTTCATTGTAGTGCTGACCTGACAAGCTCTCGTGATCGGCATTCAGGTTTTTCCGTGTGATTGGGATCATTGTCAAAAGGGTCTAATGTTTGCTCTGCATATTTTACCGGACATGCGAAAGAATATTGACGTGAATATTCCAAGTCCTGGGGAAGAATTGACTTATGGTCTATATAAAGCGTTTTAGGAATTAGCCCTTTTACCCCCAGGCTATTTGGAAATTTCCAACCCTTAACTCCCAGGGGGTTATTTTTTTCCCAGCATATTTTGCAGTATATATTTTTTTTTAAGTTGCTCTAAAAGCCTTAATTTTTGTCATAGAGAGTTCAGGTTGGTTTCATTCTCTTGGAAAATGCCTGAATTTTCTCAAACAATTATCTAAAATATGAAAAAAATATTTTTATAGCATTTTTTTGCAAAGACGTCCCGGTACGTCCATGGGGGTAAAGGGATGGCTTTTGTGAAACGTACTAGTACGTTCTTTGGGGGTAAAAGGGATTAGATAAGAATTGGTGGGGACATGTGTCCTGGATTTGAGTCTTATATTTCTTAAGCGTTGATACATCACATATGTTTTATCTTTTGTAATAATGAACTATAGTAATTTTTTCTAGTTAGGCAGATTTGCATCGACTCGCAGGGGTGGTGTCCTTGTTAGCTCGGAAAAGTTTCCTGATCGCTGATTGGTTGGACAATAATCATTCTAACCAATCAGATGACAGGAAACTTTTCCGCACTAAAGGGCACACCGCTGCGAGTCAGTGCAAATGCACCTCATTAAAAAAATTTAGTATAGTAGAACTATCGGAATATGACAGATACAGAAACATTCATGTTTATTTTTGTAGCTTGTCTTCATGTAATGGTTTCAATAGGGTAGTGGGATGGTAACTTCAGTAATACAAGATAGGTTGTGATTGACATTGCTATGATATTTAGTCAACCCTCAAATACGCAGTAACCCGTGAGAAATATTTTTTTTTCTTTTTATCATGTTTGAATCTATGGTTTTCGGTTTGTAACAATGCGAGTATAGTTACAAATTAAAGAGTGTCTTAATAGATTCTATTTTCAAAGGGTAACTATTGAAATATGCTGGATTCCGACTCATGCTGGAGTGGTTTGTCAGGAAAAAAGCAGATGACGCTGCTAAATCAGCCATAAATTTACCACAACTTGGCATTGAACTCTTCGTTAAAGTTTTTTTTTTTTTTTTTTTTTTTTTTTTTTTAGTAAAGCATTGGGAATAATGAATTGGAATGTAATAAATCAGAACAAATGAAACTAATGGCTTCTCCATGGAAGTCGCCCAGCCAGAACAAGAACAAATCTGCAGTCATTGTAAGGTGATGGAAAGTTGGTAAAAAAAAAAATCTAACCCATTTATTTCCAATGTGCACACCTCACGAAACAGTTCCGAATTGCAGCCAGTGTGACATTATTTTAACTAAAGCCGCTACATATGTTTTGTGAATGTAGATTGAAGTTAGTTATATTTTGATCGAATTATAAGATTTTTTTCTGTTTTTAATAATTTAATGTTTTTAAGAAACATTGGTTTAATAGATAAGTATATATATATATATATATATATTATATATATATATGTATATATATATATATATATATAAATAAATATATATATATATATATATATATAAATAAATATATATATATATATATATATATATTTATATATATATATGTATAAATATATATATATATATATATATAATGATTATATCATAATTTTTATCTCTTAATTACTTTTTTATCAATACGATGTAATAAATATTATAGTCTATATCTCCCGAATTTATTCAAGCCAGTCCCGTCGGCGTCAAGTTTAACTTAAAGGACTGGTATTACACTCGGGCACACTATTCTATCTTATTTCTCTTCCTCTTGTTATGTTCAAGTTTTTATAGTTTATATAGGAAATGTATATTTTAATGTTGTTACTGCTCTTAAAATATTTGATTTTTCCTTGTTTCCTTTCCTCACTGGGCTATTTTCCCTGTTGGAGCCCCTGGGGTTATAGCATCCTTTTCCAACTAGGGTTGTAGCAAAGCCAGTGATAATAATAATAATAATAATGCCTATTTTCCATATAAAGTAATTAAAAACACTATGATCATTGCCTGCGTTAGCAAGAATAAGATCGTACAATTTGAATGGAAATTATATAGTTCAACAATTTCTGCTTCCCATTTTCTTTCCACCCGAGTATGATATCGCCTCTTCACAACCCAACTGACGAATGTTCCCTTCTCAGACAGTGGATGGTTTCCAGTAGCTGTGATAGTGGGAAAAAAATGAAAGTATTCCGAGAATTTTATCAGGAATGAAGAGGGGTAATATCGCTAGAGCAATTTTGAAAATTAATATCGGGGAAAAATATGTTGTTGTAGAGCGTATAAGGCTGCAGCTTTATTTTTTACCTTAACCTTAATGTAAGAGAGAGAGAGAGAGAGAGAGAGAGAGAGAGAGAGAGAAGTAATGTCGTCTGCTGGTAGATATATTGAAGAATGAGATAAGAAATTTGATGATCAACTATAAATTATAAGTGTTTTTAGATAATGTTTAGGTGCTTCAGGCTGGAGTCTTGCATCGTTACTCGATTATATATATGTATATATATATATATAATATATATGTATATATGTATATATATATATATATATATATATAATATATATATATATATAGTGTGTGTGTGTTAGTGCGTGTCTTTTTGAAGGAGGAAACAAAATTTCACGAGGATAATACATATATATTCTACACACATTTACAAAAGTTACAAAATACGTAAAAATAAGTAATAACCTAGTAATTGATATTGGCAATATTTCTGATGTGAAATATAAATTAAGAATTGTGTACTGAAGTAAATTGCTATGATTGAATAGTATATAAGAAATTAATATACACACATATGTGTATATATATATATATATATATATAAACACTCAAGGACTGGATTAGAATTCGCTTTCTGACAGTTCACAAGTCCTAATGCACTGGCCTCTCGGCCTGAAAAAAAATTAAAATCTGCTCAAACCTGGGGGTGGGGTGTGGGGGCTGTAGTCCCCTAGCCCCCTGTCCAGTACGCCTATGATTATTGTGAATGGGATTTTGAATTGTTGATGTTTGCTGGTGATAGTTTACTAAAAATGGGAGTGATAAGAATCAGCCGAAACTGGTTAGAGGTTTTGAAATTGTCTGCAGCCGGAAAACTCCAGACTAAACCTGAGTAAGGGTAAGGTATTGAGTGCAAATGGAAACGATGAAGGTGAAGTAATGAATATCATGAATTGTAAAATAGAGAAAGTGATTTATTCATATCAGTATCTTGGAGAAAATATGATAATTGATGACAAGATATGAGAGGAGGGGGATTAAAGAATGAAAGTAAAGAGAGAAGGATGTTATAGCAGATGAGAGGCAAGACACACTATAGTCAATTCCTTTTAGTGAGGTGGATTTGCACCGACTCGCAAGTGTGCTCTTTTAGCCCGGAAAAGTTTAATACTCGTAGATTGGTTGGACAAAATAATTCTAACCAATCACCTGGCAGGAAACTTTTCCGAGCTAAAAGGGCACCACTGCGAGTCAGTGCTAATGCGCCTCATTTAAAAAATTGAGTATAGTTGCCTGTGAAAGCCAAGTTGGGATTGCATAAAGGGATTGTTGAGTCAACTCCTCTATGGAGGTCAGGTATGGGCGTTGAATACAAATGAAAGAGAAATGTAGAAGTTGTTGAGATGAAGTTTTTTTGTAGTATACTAGTGCAAGAAAATATTTAACTGGTAAGGAACGTGGAGATACCCAGGAGAAATTAACATAAGTAAATGATAGATCAGAATAATTTGAGGAATTAAATAGTTGATGAAGGATAAATAAAACTATTGTTTGAGGGTACAGTCTGGCACACTCTTCTAGCTGTTTCCTTATTTCCTTTCCTCACTGGGCTATTTTCCCTGTTGGAGCCCATGTTCTTACAGCATCTTGCTTTCCCATCTATGGTTGCATTTTAGTTAGTAATGGTAATAAAAATAATAATAATAATAATAATAATAATAATAATAATAATAATATAGATTAGTGAACATAACTTAATTCTGGTCAAGGTTTATCTTTGATATTTGTTTTGAAAGCGTGAGGGGCAGTTTGACGGACTTCTGCAGTAATACAACTAGCGTACGCAACCCGTCAAAAATGATATAGCACACACGCAACGCTCCCTTCATCATGGTATGACTATTCCTCTCCTTCTGCTTGAAGGACTAGAGAGCAGAACGTGACCGAAAAAAATATATACTGTATATATATATATATATATATATATGTATGTATGTATGTATGTGTGTGTATGTTTGTATGTATGTATACTTCTGAAGAAGTATCACGAACTAGTCAGGACTT
>NC_090757.1:31680646-31684555 GCF_036898095.1 Palaemon carinicauda
AACAAAGGTTCATCTTCCCTCTATAATAAAGAGCAAGTATATATATATATATTTATATGATAAATTTTGCACATTTTTACGTGTTTTTCATATTCAAATAAGCCATATATATTTTTGATACATTAATGTCTGGATTCTCTTAACGACCTCTCTTAACGGGATCTTTGTGTGATTTCGCCTGGGGCTCTGATCCCGAGGTCGTTAAGAGAATCCAGACATTAATGTATCAAAAATATATATGGCTTATTTGAATATATATATATATATATATATATATATATATATATATATATATATATATATATATATATATATATATATATGTATACATACATACATAACCCTGTTACACTGAACGGCAACTACTCGGAAATCAACAATCGCTCACAAATTGCTCAAACTAGCGTGTTATAGTTAGGGAAGGGGTAAGGGGTGGAAAAGGTCGAATCTATGTGTGTGTGTTTGTGCATATCTATCTAAATATATAGCTGTCATTTTTACCGGTCGCCTACACTAGTAAATGATATTCTTTCGTAACAGGACAAGGAACTTTAGTCATGTTGCTGGAATGTTTTGGTAATTGTTACAGTATACGTGAGGTGAAGACGAAGCGGGTGTACTTTCCGGTATGCTTGAATACTGACTTAGAAATACTGCTTGTAAATAGGTTTTGAAAAGCATTTCTTAGATACCTACACTATGTGAGATTTTTCCAATTTGGTACTTTGAATAGTTCTAGGAATTTGCGATTTGGAAATCTAATTGTGAACAAATCTCCCCACCCCTTATTATCATCTTTTTCCTTTTTCCCTCTGATTGATTGATTGATTGAAAGTTTTCTGGCATCCTGACATCTTTTTTCACTCTGACATTCTCTTCTATCCTCCTCCCCCTGACATTGAATTCTCATCTTCCATATCACGCCCTATATCAACCTCCTCACTAAAATTGGGAAAATCCTTGTCACTAAATATGTATTTTAAGTGCGCCATTGTGACCCTGTTTATTTCCTCAAAACCCGTCAAAATTTTTGGTAGCTTTATAACTTGTAAATTGAGCCAAATTAAAAAAGTTCCTTGATAAATTACGGAGAAACTGCAGTTAAAAAATTTAATGTTAATCGGAAATTCTCCTTGGAAATATACTGTTCTCAGCCGTATTTCAGTAAAATACAGACGACCGTAATTTTACCATATTTTGTTATTATATTTTACGGGTTGGTGACCGTAATATCACCCCTTTACGTTAATATATCCGTTTTCAAAACTGTTAATGCCTGGCAACATTTATTCTAGGACTTTTACCGTTTTTACGGCAATATTTAAGTGTACCCTTTCATTTTATTGTGGTGTGAGACAATCTTTCGTCAGCTGCGTATTCTGAGGATATTATTATTAATATATATATATATATATATATATATATATATATATATATATATATATATATATATATATATATATATATATATATATATATATATATATATATCAATCTCACATATGCACAGGAAATTGTCATCGCATATACAAAATTAAAAAGATTTGAAAATCACTAGTTCCAGTCAATTTAAGCTGCTTTGGCCTGGTTAATACAGGGATTTGTGACCATCCAAAAATGGTAGAAACCACTTTTAACATCAATAGGGCAGGTCGCAAACTAACTTTAAGTCTACTCATCCCAGAATCAAAGACCCTTAAATCGGTAAGACTCATCCACTCCAGTCTCAAAATACGTTCTGTTGAAGATAAATTAATATTATTCATGAAACCCTTTCCCTAAGAACTGACGCATAGCGTTGAAGATTTTTTTGTCCCAACTGCATCTCAGGTGTTCTGCAGCTGAGCCACCCAAAGCTCAAATCATTATCTCAGAGTTGGCTTCTATTCATGACCTTGAACAAACACAGATGCTTTCAGTAAGGGAGAAATTATAATCTTTTTAAAGGCAAATCTTGTATAATTTCTTTGTTTTTAGTTTGATTAGATAATGCTGCTGCTTTTGAATGTCAACCTCAGGTTCTAGCCTCACAATGGATTTCGTCAGTTTGAGGAAACGTTGATATATAAATAAATAAATATCATGTCAAATTAGTTAGTTTGGTTAGATAATGCTGCTGCTTTTCAATGACTACCTCAGGTTCTAGCCTCACAATGGATTTCGTCAGTTTGAGGAAACGTTGATTTATAAATAAATAAATAATTAAAATAATGCTGTTTTTGAATTACAACTTCAGTTTTTTGTCTCACAATGGGTTGCGTCAGTTTGAGGAAACGTTGATATATGAATAAATAAAATAAATAGTTATCCCGTTAAGTTTTCGCAATTGCAGTGCCAGTTGCTACCTGGTATTATCGATGCCGTTAGAGGTGTTGAAATGACTTATTATCATTCTCGGAGCTTATTATCTGGTTATGTTGCCAGCGACTCCGGGAGCTTTTAATATCTGCCATTTCTTCGCCATCATTTATCTTCCAAGAAATCTGCCAAAGGCACCTTTTTCTTTTTTGACAATGAAAGTTAGAAATACCATATTTAACTTTTCACCAACTGCTCTCTCTCTCTCTCTCTCTCTCTCTCTCTCTCTCTCTCTCTCTCTCTCTCTCTCTCTCTCTCTCTCAGGACTTGGTTACTTCATTTGTGGAGGAATTAGAGTACCAGTGAGCCGAGACTGAAAATATAATGTTTACTTATCGCGAAAGTCAATATGGTTTCAATTATTATTATTATTATTATTATTATTATTATTATTATTATTATTATTATTATTATTATCCAAGCTACAACCCTTGTTGGAAAAGCATGATGTTAGAAGCCCAAGGGCTCCAATAGGGAAAAATAGCCCAGTGAGGAAAGGAAATAAGGAAATAAATAAATGATGAGAACAAATTAACAATAAATCATTCTAAAAAACAGTAACAACGTCAAACAACAAATGAGTTCTGGTATAACCTGATAAATTATCAGTGATATGATGATATAATGATAAAAATCTTAATAATAATAGGAATAATTAAAAAACCAGCATTCATGCGGGGATGACGAAAACCTTTTTTTTCAACTTGCAAAGCCAGCTTCCACAGAAGAGAAAGTCAATTGAGAAGCAGAATAGGAAAATGAATGAATATACAGGAATCATAAAGACTGTCGGTGCCGATGAGTGATTGCGTATATAACCAGTGGCATGAAAAAATGAAGGCAGTGAACTAATTGAAATGGTTCTGATATCGTTATTACACCAGACTCGAAATAACATTAAAGAGAGGAGCGGGAAGGAAAAGTAATTGGAATATATCATAGATATATAGATTTTGTTACCATTGAGTCATTTTGTGTGCGTCTCTCTCTCTCTCTCTCTCTCTCTCTCTCTCTCTCTCTCTCTTGTTCCCATTGAATAATTTTGTGTGACTCTCTCTCTCTCTCTCTCTCTTGTTCCCATTGAATAATTTTGTGTGACTCTCTCTCTCTCTCTCTCTCCTCCCTCTCTCTCTCTCTCTCTCTCTCTCTCTCTCTCTCTCTCTCTCTCTCTCTCTTTTGTTCCCATTGAATAATTTTGTGTGCCGCTCTCTCTCTCTCTCTCTCTCTCTCTCTCTCTCTCTCTCTCTCTCTCTCTCTCTCTCTCTCTCTCTCTCAAGGCATTAGTTAATGGTCTTTGCAGGGCTCCTTCGACCCTTAGCTGCACTCACTTATTACCCTTCTATTATACCTCCATTTCCGCTAGTTTTCTTTAATTTTTTGCTGTCCAACCCCTTGAACTTTTACCTCGTACTGCGGATGCAGTGTCCTCCATAAATCCAATCTCTCTCTCTCTCTCTCTCTCTCTCTCTCTCTCTCTCTCTCTCTCTCTCTCTCTCTCTCGTTAGCCATAATGACGTTTGTCACCAACTGACGTGGCATTGAATCTATTAT
>NC_090757.1:31690055-31697555 GCF_036898095.1 Palaemon carinicauda
TTTTTTATCTTAAGTTCTAGTTGAAGTTCTTTCCATCCATTTTCAATTGACAGTTCTTTTATATCTGGTTTAATTAAGTGATTTTGTCCAATTTGCCGATGTTTACCTGAGAAAACTCGACATGTTTTATTTATTGTTTTTTTTTATGTCAACCGTTTGTATCAAGTGCTGTGAAGTGATTATATTAATTCTTAATTACATTTGCTTGTGTCACGAAAGAAAATTAAGCATTTATAACTGATTAGCTGGTTTCGGACAGAAGTTTGGTTTTGGAAAATATCATAATCCAGTTGTTATCGAAAACTAGGAATGGAAAATTAAAACATTATAATTTTATTTTTTTTTGCATTATGACTTGGAAAAGATCCATAATGCAATACGACAGCTGATGTTAATAGATTTGTTACTAAGAAATCTAAAGGACTGAACCGGTAAATTTGCAGTATTATTTCGACAGTGAAATTAATCGATGATCTATAAAGTGAAAATTAAATGACATTAGTATTATAGAAAATTCTACCACCAATAAATCTATCATTGACGTTTCATGCCATTGGGCAATCAGTCATTAATATTGACCTTTTTTTATTCATTAATCAGATTTACATTTATAATAAGAACATGAAGCTCAAGAATTATTAATTTAGAAGTGTTATTATTATGGATTAGTATATATCGGTCATATTGACCTTAGTGAACGTATACAGCCATGAGTTCAGGAAGGTCATTGTAGACGAGTTAAATGAAGAAGAAGAAGCGAAAGTTTAAGAAGAGAATGACAATCTTGGAAAAGTAATTTGATTTCGAGCAATGTTGGGGGAAGGTGTAAGCCAGTACAGCCCCGTAAGGCAGGAGGAGATAGCCACACTTCGTCAGCAATACGAAGAGCAGCAGTTTACGCCTCTACCTGATGTGGACTCCTTCCCTCCAAGGTAATGAGAGAGAGAGAGAGAGAGAGAGAGAGAGAGAGAGAGAGAGAGAGAGAGTGAGTGAGTGAGTTTATTCGGTCACTGGATTGCTTCCATTGACATGCGAGGTCAAGGTCGTTGTGGAGTTCTTTATGGCCGAGATAAATAAAGCTGTCCAGTTGTATTATTTTGTGTTATTATTATTATCACTAGCCAAGCCACAACCGTAGTTGGAAAAGCAAGATGTTATAAGCCCAAGGGCTCCAACAGGAGGATTGCTAAGAAATTTAGGATTACTTCAATTTCCATTACACGAACTTGTAAATTGTTATACATGACATACTTTGTAAATTGAACACCATTGAGTTATTGTTAATACATTTGAGTAACTACGATTTAGTTGTTGTTAATACATTTGAGTAACTACGATTTAGTTATTGAAAATACATTTGAGTAACTGTACGATTTAGTTATTGATAATACATTTGAGTAACTGTGCGATTTAGTTGTTGATAATACATTTGGGTAACTGTACGATTTAGTTATTGATAATACAATTGAGTAACTGTACGATTTAGTTATTGATAATACATTTGAGTAACTGTACGATTTAGTTATTGATAATACATTTGAGTAACTGTACGATTTAGTTATTGATAATACATTTGAGTAACTGTACGATTTAGTTATTGATAATACAATTGAGTAACTGTACGATTTAGTTATTGATAATACATTTGAGTAACTGTACGATTTAGTTGTTGATAATACATTTGAGTAACTGTACGATTTAGTTATTGATAATTCATTTGGGTAACTGTACGATTTAGTTATTGATAATTCATTTGGGTAACTGTACGATTTAGTTATTGATAATTCATTTGGGTAACTGTACGATTTAGTTATTGAAAATACATTTGAGTAACTGTACGATTTAGTTATTGATAATACATTTGAGTAACTGTACGATTTAGTTATTGATAATTCATTTGGGTAACTGTACGATTTAGTTATTGATAATTCATTTGGGTAACTGTACGATTTAGTTATTGATAATTCATTTGGGTAACTGTACGATTTAGTTATTGATAATTCATTTGGGTAACTGTACGATTTAGTTATTGAAAATACATTTGAGTAACTGTACGATTTAGTTATTGAAAATACATTTGAGTAACTGTACGATTTAGTTATTGATAATTCATTTGGGTAACTGTACGATTTAGTTATTGATAATTCATTTGGGTAACTGTACGATTTAGTTATTGATAATTCATTTGGGTAACTGTACGATTTAGTTATTGATAATTCATTTGGGTAACTGTACGATTTAGTTATTGAAAATACATTTGAGTAACTGTACGATTTAGTTATTGATAATACATTTGAGTAACTGTACGATTTAGTTATTGATAATACATTTGAGTAACTGTACGATTTAGTTATGGATAATGCATTTGAGTAACTGTACGATTTAGTTATTGATAATGCATTTGAGTAACTGTACGATTTAGTTATTGATAATACATTTGAGTAACTGTACGATTTAGTTATTGATAATACATTTGAGTAACTGTACAATTTAGTTATTGATGCCATTGGAATATCAACTAAATAATTATGGTATTTGTTTACAAGACCACGCTCTCCATGTACTACCAAATTATGCAAAGCTATTGTTTTCCTTTATTAATTTTTCATAATTTAAACCAATCCACCATCTGGGAAACAAGTTAAGATTATAAAAAGAAACCCAGCCTGGTTTACTTACTAAACGACCTGGAACTGACATAGTCGAACAGTAGTTTGTGATGCCAGCGTACATTTGATATACATTCAAAATATATACTGAATTAAAAATGGATTTACTCAAGTGTCCATAAAGTAAACAATTCACAAATAGTGACACTTTTGAGTAATTACTCCATTTTTATATAAGTACGCTGACATCACTAACTTCTGTCTGGTGGACATGTTGATGTCAGTTTCAGGTCGTTTAGTAAGGAAACCAGGATTAGTTTTTTTTTAAATAATTCTATAGTTTTTTATAATTTTAACTTGTTTCCCATGTGGCCTATTGTTTTAAATTATGAATAAGTAATAGAAGTAAACAATAGCTTTGCATATTTGGCAGTATATGGAGAGCCAAGTACAAATACCATTCACGACCCTGTCCTAGTATGTCGGTTGTTGGGACAAGCATTTACAAAACTAGTGAATTTAATACTATATCATTCTGTGATCATTCCCTTGAAAAAGAGCCGATTTCGGATATTTTTACTCGATTTTCTGGCGGTCCGGGGCTTATCCCAACAAACTACAAAGACTCAGAATAATCGAATATTTTTCAAGTGTAGCAAAACCGGGAAAACATCTTTACATGTAATAGGCCATACTGAGCCCATTGTTATTCGACTCGACGAATTATATCCTAGTGAGACCACTCGCTTGTTCCACTCCAACGATCGTCAGGTGCTTTAAGCAGCAGTGTTGTACCCGGAATGATGTTTGTTGTTAACTGCTAATCGAATATAGTTTTGACAGCCACGAGGTTACGTTCGCCAAATGGTGGCAGTAAAGTTGTATATTAACAAAATTTCTGGTCAAAACATTTCTTAACCTCATAATTTGCCGATGAATTTTTTTTAACCAAATTGTAAAATACTTAATTTTAATTGTTTACTACTTCTCTGGTAGTTTATTTCCTTATCTTATTTCCTCGCTGTGCAATTTTTCCCTGTTAGAGTCTTTGGGCTTATATCATCCTGCTTCTCCAACCTGGGTTGTAGCTAGCTATTAATATTAATAATGATAATAATACAATTATGGTGTATCATAGACGTTTGTGAATACCATCTTCAAATGAAATCTAAATATTTATTTCCAAATAGGCGCCTTTAACATGAAAACCTTTAGTAGTTGGGTCACGCATCTTACCTTCTTTAAACCTGCGCTTTGCATAACTGACTAGACTAGAGTATCTGTTCAGCTTTGTGTGGACAGTGTCTTGCCATGCTCTGTGGTGTGGATTCTCATTTATAGTTACCTTATGCCTGTTGGTAACCATATTACCTTGTTCTCAACCCTCTGTGTTTAGCGAAGACTGTCCTGGCCGCCTGGATTTAAAAGGTAAAAGTTATCTTGGCAGAGTGTATACTAAGTATACTCAAGGTTGTGTACTTTTATTTCAACAGTTTATATATGTATATATATATGTGTATATATATGTATATGTGTATATATATATATATATATATATATATATATATATATATATATATATATATATATATATATATATATATATATATATATATATATTATACACCTCCAAACATTTTTTAAGAAATCGAGTAAGACCAGATATATTTCATTCTAGATTATTTAACAGTAAATCAAGATAAACTCGCGTTTCCGATAAGTGTCAGTTTAACTGATCTTGACTGATTGTTTAATAATTATTATTATTGTCAATCAGCATGAACAAACATTGGTATTACAATTTTTTAACTGATCTTGACAGATTATTTAATTATTATTTTTATTATCATTGTCAATCAGCATGAACAAACATTGGTATCACAATTTTAACCAAATTCGGATATCTATTATTTCTTTACTTGAAACATATTTTTTTAGATGAATCGTACGAAAAGTTACTCGAATCTTTTGCAAATTAATGGTTGCTGAAATATTTGCCGATGAATATTGTTCTTAACTGTTATCCCAAGGATGTATTTACGCTGCCATGTTAGTTTTTCTCCCTATGATATTTTATATTTTTGTTAATGCATTTTGGGTAAACATGTCTGATCGTCCTTCGTTTTTGGTTATAATATATAAGTACAGTAATAATGCTGAAACCTCATTGGTTGTTTTGGTTCAAGATTATCCAATTAACTGTGATTTTGGAATTTATACGTTCTTCTAAAAACTGTGCTTGTCAGTTGACTGTCATGGATTCCGTTGTGCATTTGTCCAGTTGTTTTTCGTCTCCATATTTTGACGTTATTGGCCTGTTTAATAATATCATCTCTCTCTCTCTCTCTCTCTCTCTCTCTCTCTCTCTCTCTCTCTCTCTCTCTCTCTCTCTCTCCAGAAGTGGTAAATAGGTTTCTGCATGAACATTCAATGCTACCTAAAAATGTTTTAGTGTCCCAAGTGTGATTTTGGCAATAGTTTATTTGCGATTTACTTTATCATAATGTAAGGATTTATTTGTGATTTACTTTTAGTTTGTGAGAGCTTGTGTGTGGAGTTGTATGTTAAAATTTGACACTCATTTTTTGCGTTTTTTTTTTCTCTTCTTATTTCCTACTTAATTGTCCATTTACCATTACATTTGGAGTGATGTTTGATAGTTAGGAACATTTTGGCTAGTCCTTAGCAGTGTTTTATACGAATGATAGCAAAATACCTTTTGTTGACCAAAATAAGAATCGTTTTGTCGAATTTGTATTTGAGAATTTTCCCTTTTCTCTTTCATTTTAATGTTCTCCAGTTCGAGAAGCAACGCATTTGATGTCCTTTTGTTTAAATTACATCAATAAAATGTTTACATACAACAGGTAACAGAACTAGGTCAGATAGGCGTGGTGCGATTTTTCCTTTAGAACTTAGAAACAAATGAAATGTTGAACATTTATGAAGTCACGTCGGTGAAATTGTTGCTGTGGCCTGATTGGTAACGTCTCTGCCTGGTATTTGCCAGTCGGGGGTTTGAGTCTCGCTCAGACTCGGTAGTGTCATTAGTGTCTGCAGCCTTACCATCCTTGTGAGCTAAGGTTGGGGAGCCTATAGGTCTATATGTTGAGTCATCAGCAGCCACAAGCCTGGCCCACCCTGGTCCTAGCTATGGTGGAGAGGAGGCTTGGGCGCTGATCATATAATATATGGTCAGTCTCTAGGGCATTGTCCTGATTGCTAGGGCAATGTCACTGTCCCCTGCCTCTGCCATTCATGAGCGACCTTTAAACATTTAAACTAGCTTGTTGTGCAGTAGTTTCCTCAAAGACCGTGATGTCTTCACCAACGTAACTCTAATTGTAAATTTGATATGCTAAATATATCAGGGTGTATTTTTTGAACTCGTCTAAGATGGCATTTTATTCAACCCAATGATCTTGGGTCCTGTTTTTTCTCTAATTTAATGTTATGCCAAAGTACATCCCGCAGGGCAATCCTGGGTGTTCTACTTTAATGCTCGTCCTTTGTACATTCATTCATGTAAGTTTATGGATGTCAGGGTGTTTGATAGAGATTCATACTCCACACCTTTCTGGACGACAGGTGTCTGGGAGCGTGAGACCGGTCAAATATTCAACTATACAGTTGACCGTTTTCGCACTCCCAGACACCTGTCGTCCAGAAAGGGGTGACATGGAAATCTCTCTTAAACACCCGGACATCCATCAACTTATATGAGTGACTGTACAAACGTTGCTGTCCTTTTTCCATCCATCAATCGAGGATCCGTTGTCTCTACGAAATTAAAATTTTAGAAGGAAATGAACTTTTATTTTCGGCATTGGGCCGGTCCCAGATACTTAGTATTATTGGATCAGTAAACGCTAGTAGTTGAATAGGCCATTGTTTCCGTATTTCGGTCATTTCCACGAACTTCATTGTATCGCCTCCGGCTTAGAGACAAAGGACAATAATGAATGATCACGATGATTATGAATTTCCTATATCATGATAATCCAAAAGTATAGTTTTTTGTAATGATAAAGGCTGAAACATGGGTAACAAGTGAGTGCTGCTGTAAATATAGCTCTGCTTGAAAGAACTTCTACATCAAAAGGGAGGTCAGGGAATTTTTTGCATCGTACTAAACGTATAGGCATTGTTAGGTATAAAAGATGACCCCGTTTTCTTTTATGAATATATTTTTATTCGAAAAAATACGGCATTTAATTAACTAGACTAAAAGGCTCCGCGTCCCTCAAGTTATATATATATATATATATATATATATATATATATATATATATATATATATATATATATATATATATGTATATATATATATGTATATATATATATATATGTATATATATATATATATATATATATATATATATATATAAAGAGAGAGAGAGAGAGAGAGAGAGAGAGAGATGTATGTATATATATATACTATGTGTATATATATGTATATGTATGTATATATGTGTGTTTATATTTATTTATGTATATATGTATGTATATATATATATATATATATATATATATATATATATATATATATATATATATATATATATATATATATATAGAAATAGGAATGAATGGCGAGCGATTGTGACGCAGTTCCAGTAGGCCCTGCTGCTTCCTCCGGGGCCTTAGATGACCGCGGAGGTAGCAGCAGTAGGGGAGTCAGCATTATGAAGCTTCATCTGTGGTGGAAATGTGGGAGGTTGGGCTGTGGCACCCTAGCAGTACCAGCTGAACTCGGTTGAGTCCCTGATTAGGCTGAAGGAACATAGAGAGTAGAGGTCCCCTTTTTGTTTTGTTTCATTGTTGGTGTCGGCTACCCCCCAAAATTGGGGGAAGTGCCTTGGTATACTGTATAGATATATATATATATATA
>NC_090757.1:31702555-31807555 GCF_036898095.1 Palaemon carinicauda
GTAGTTTTGCTTCCACAATCGATATCATTTTGCGTAAGGAAGAAACCTGAATGTATAATACAATAGCATATATATATATATATATATATATATATATATATATATATATATATATATATATATATATATATATATATATATATATATATATATATATATATTCATCAATCTACTTACTATACTTTCCTTGTACTTCCAACGTAGTTACGAGATACACACACACACACACACACACACACACACACACACACACACATATATATATATATATATATATATATATATATATATATATATATATATATATATGTAAATGTGCATATAGTACATACTAGTTATATAACCTGTGGTGTATATAAGTATTGGTCTGTCTATATATATATATATATATATATATATATATATATATATATATATATATATATATATATATATATATATATACATACATATATATATATATTATTATTATTATTATTATTATTATTATTATTATCCAAGCTCCAACCCCAGTTGGAAAAGCAAGATGCTATAAGCCCAGGGGCTCCAACAGGGAAAAATAGCCCAGTGAGGAAAGGAAATAAGGAAACAAATAAATGAAGAGAACAAATTAACAAAAAATAATTCTAAAATAAGTAACAATATAATATAATATAATTATTTGCTTCCTTGTACTGTTCATGGGAGCTACATGACATGGGGTGTCGATTTCCAGTGGGTCCTCCCCAGACCGGTTTTTGTTAATCCTGTGTGGCAGTACCTTAGTGTAAGGCTTCGAAAAACCCCAGCAGTGGTGTAAAGTTTAAGGGGTTATACCCGAGCTCCTGTTTCCTTTTTAATACGTGGCCCATTCGTCGTCATCGTCTCTGTTCTCGAGTCATGTTTAGGCAAAACGATTCTAGGTGAGTTGCATCGCCTGCTGAGTTTGCTGTTTTTTGGACATTTTATGTACAGTCACTCATATAAGTTGATGGATGTCCGGGTGTCTGAGAAAGATTTATATTTCGCTCCTTTCTGGACGACAGGTGTCTGAGAGCGCGAAAACAGCCAACCTATAATTGAATATTTGACTGATTTCGCGCTCCCAGACACCTGTCATCCAGAAAGGGGTGAAATGTAAATCTCTCTAAAACACTCGGACATCCACCAACTTATGAGTGACTGTACATACAGTATAAAGTTCGGAAGCTTATTTTTTATTAAAGAATTTGAGCTAATGTATCAACGATGAAATTTTGGCTTGCTCTTGCTGGCTTCTTTTGTATTTACATGTCGAAAATTACGTTTTAAAGAAAAAAAATAGTCTCTCCAGTATTTCATAACCTTAAAGCAGCTGTTTCTTAGTCTTTTAAGCTTATTCTGGATGTAAGTGAAGGATATTAGTATGTTGGCTTAAGTGTTTTATTTGGGGGGGGGGTGGCGGAGAATTTGAGCTAATGTATCAACTTTGAAATTTTGGCTTGCTCTTGCTAGCTTCCTATTTTGTATTTACAAGCCGAAAATTGTTTTTAGAAAAAAACTAGGCTTTCCAGTACTTCATAACATTAAAACAGCTGTTTTTTAGTCTTTTAAACTTATTCCGGGTGTAAGTGAAGAATATTAATTTTTTGGTCCTTAGACTTTTTTTTTTGGGGGGGGGGAGATAGGGTTGTGTACCCCATGCCTTATTCTACACTGGCTATGACACACAACAATCAGTTAATTACGTAGTACTCAATTAAATGTGCAATTACCGAATGTGTGTAATGAGAGAGTGAGTTTAGCTTACGCGCATATACCATAACTGGGCAATGAGGTACACACTTTATCCCGGAAAGTTGAATTTTTCCATATGTTCGTTCAACCAGAAAGATTTTAAAAGTCGCAATTCACGTGAAACGTGAAATGCAAGCTAAACATTTTTATTCTTTAAAATTCTTGGTGACCTTTCAACTCTAGAATGACTTCACTTTGTGAACATATATTTCTTTTCATTTCATGAAAGGTCAGAGTGACTGGCATGCAATCACCTTCCCCGTGGCGGACCCGTTACACCAACTGATCACCACTTCTCATATATTCTTTCTTGAAGTTTCATATCTTTCGGGTTATTATTTGTTTCCTTTCCTTTTAGAATTAATTTTAAGCTACGAAATTATCCTTCAGCATCCGTTTAACCATAACCTCAATCTGGTTTTGTTAGGATAGAGATTTATGGGGTCCTTTGAATGGCCAGACAGTACTATATTGGATCCTTCTCTCTGGTTACGGTTTACTTTCCCTTTGCCTTCACATACACCGAGTAGTCTGGCTTATTCTTTACATATTCTCCACTGTCCTCATACACATAACAACACTGAGATTACCAAACAATTCCTCTTCTCTCTGCACTGTAATTTTTCAGTGGCTACTTTCCTCTTGGTAAAGGTAGACGAGACTCTTTAGCTATGGCAAGCAGCTCTTCTAGGAGAAGGACACTCCATAATCAAACCATTGTTCTCTAGTCTTGGGTAATGTCATAGCCTCTGTACCATGGTCTTCCGCTGTCTTAGGTTAGAGTTCTCTTGCTTGAGGGTACACTCAGGCACAGTATTCTATCTAATTTCTCTTCTTGTTTTGTTTAAGTTTTTATAGTTTATATAGGAAATATTTATTTTAATGTTACTGTTCTTGAAATATTTTGTTTCCTTGTTTCCTTTCCTCACTGGGCTATTTTCCCTGTTGGGGCCCCCGGGCTTATAGCATTCAGCTTTTCCAACTTGGGTTGTAGCGTAGCAAGTAATAATGATAAGGGGATAGTAAAAGCATCAGATTTTCCTTTGGTCTGAATTTGCTTTGAAAGGAATTGACTTCCCAAAGAAAATTTCTAACTTAGAGGGGGGAGTTTTGCCCGTATCCACCCTCTGCCAAAAGAAAAACCAATTGAATAGATATTATTTCCCCAGGGGCATATACAACCTTTAAAAAATTGAATCACATGTCAAACAGTTTAGTTCATTTTCCAGTAACTGCAACTGGTTGTTGTTGTTATTATTATTATTATTATTATTATTATTATTATTATTATTATTATTATTATTATTATTATTATTTGCTAAGCTACAACCCTAGTTGGCAAAACAGGATGCTATAAGCCCAGAGGCTCCAACAGGGAAAATAGCTCAGTGAGGAAAGGAAACGAAAAAAATAAAATACTTTAAGAGCAACAACATTAAAATAAATATCTCCTATATAAACTATATTTTTTTTAACAAAACAAGAAGAGAATTAAGATAGAATAGTGTGCCCGAGTGCACCCTCAAGCTAGAGAACTCTAACCCAAGACGGTGGAAGACCATGGTACAGAGGATATGGCATTACCCAAGACTAGAGAACACTGGTTTGATTTTGGAGTGTCCTTCTCCTAGAAGAGCTGCCTACCATAGCTAAAGAGTCTCTTCTACCCTTACCAATAGGAAAGTGGCCACTGAACAATTACAGTGCAATAGGAAGAATTGTTTGGTAATCTCGGCATTTGCATCAGTTACATAATTTTTTTTTTTTTATAATCTTTATGCGGAATTTAGATAAAAGGTCACTCGACATCTAAATGGGTTTGTTTACCAGGATAGGGACTGAAATAAGATATACTGAGAATTCACGGGCTAAACAAACCCCCTGACCGTAGGAAAATAACCTTTTGTAAATGAGTTATCCTGGACGTTTTATCTGATCGTTTGGGTAAACGGGAAATTCCAATACTTCAGAACTTATTAAAAGTCAAGATTGAGGGGAATTTATATACACAAAAAATAGAAGCACTTATCAAACGCTATCTTTTGGAAAGGTAAGGGTGATATTTTACTCCACCATGAATATATTTTCTAATATATTGGAAATGCCACACACTGATGCAGTTTTTCAAGTGTGTTTACTTTGATCGTGGGCAATGACTTTCCGATATGGAAAGTAAAGTGGGTAAGTGTTTAATTTACTTTCAATTTTGTAATGCAAACCGGTTTGGTCGTTTGTGTACTTTATCTAGAATAAACAATTTCATTTGGAAAGGAAGCTGGGGTTAAGGGGATGCAAAAGACTTTATTTAAGTCTTTTAAAGACTTAAATAACCCCTCAAACCGGAATTCTGTGTCCGAATTGATAAATCTTTGGAGGAAAGAACAAGACATAGAGGTAGTTGTGGACTATAGAATGCCATAATGCCATAATTTGAACTAAGGTCATATAGGTATGGTCAAGGTTATTGGTAGACGTAGAAGGAAAATTCAGATGGGACCATCACCATTTGTTACAGGAATTGCTCAACTTGACAAGTTTACATTAAAGTTTCTCTGGGTTAGAGGATACATCATGATCCTGAATCAAGGTCAAATGTAATTACGAAAGTACTTTACTTTGATGACTTCTTTTCCGGTCCCAGACAGCAGGGGAACCCCACTCTCTACAGGACCTCCACTGTCGTTTTACCTTGTTCGTTCAGAGTATTTAACGTTTATATCGCGTATTGTTCATTTACTGTTAAATCGTCACTGTCAAAAGACTCATGAAATAAGAAAGTCTTCAGTTTCCTCATGAAAGCCTTAATGTCTTCAATCATTCGAATGTTTCGTGGGAGCTTATTATAGTCTCGAGGCCGCATATTTAAAGGCTCTGGAGCCTAAAGTAGACATAAATCTAGGTTCCAATAGTTTGAAGCCATCTGTAACTATTCTCGTGTCGACACGATTTGTTGGCTGCGCAATATGTAGCAATTCTCTTAAGTAGAAGTAGATAATTATCTAAGAAATAATTTTAAATTGCATAGGCTTTAGAGAAGGTCGTGTTACAGAGGCTGGTTAGAGAGACGGTGTATTGATAGCCTTTTCTCTGTCTTATCTAACTTAATTAAGGACCAGACACTTTTTTTTCGTTAATGACTTAATTGTATTTTACTTTGTTAGTAAATTTGCCTTCAATAGAAAAGGTGAAATATATTTGGTTTTCCTCATTCATTCCAGTGTGGGGTATTCCAAATCTATCTTTACAAACCTAATTTTCCCTTAATATGCATGAGATATAGTAAAACTTTATACAGTAGAAATCTATTGACGAATCTAACAACAATATGCTGACACTGAGAGACTCATCTGCTTCATTTTCTGTTTCAGACTAAACAATATATTGAAGCCAGAAGTTTTTCGGAACTTTTCCATGAAATTCACACAATTTTTCTTAATTTTCGTTTATTGAAGTGTATCATATCCTATACCATTAATTGGCCTTATCCCGACTGTACAAAACTAATCATAAATATTTGTACTATTCAATATACTTTTACAAAGAATGAATGAGAAAAGCTAAATCCATTTCACCTTTTATGTGAAAGGGAAATTGACTGGCATTACGTCAATTGATTTTGTTGTAGTTTTGTACAGTCTGAATAAGATCAATAAATGTTATATGGATATGATGCTTTTCGATAAATGAAAATTAAGAAATTGTGTGCATTTCGTGAAAATTTAAAAGGTTCCGAAAAAAACTGAATCAGATAAGAGGCTCTCAATGTCAGCATATTAAGGAAAAATAAAGTTTTTAAAGAAAGGTTCAAAATCCCCAAGGACACGCGAACGAGTAACAGTTGCACTCTTGAATAATTCTTTCTAAACCTTACAGTCATTTCTAAGAAAATTCATAGAACCGTTTAGAAATAGCAACTAATGCGATGCTGGGAAGAAAATGACTGGAATGAAGTTCTGTTGTACACAATGTTAGCTATATAATCTTGCTGTTGAGAATAAGAAGACCATTTTACACTTAAGACCTACAGTGACGAAGAGTTTCAAGGAAATGGTGGAGGAGAACAGTCATAATGATAAACTTGGAGAATATTGACGGTTTCAGCGTCTGGCTATTGTTTTCGTTCCAGCGGTTCTGATGAAGGCCGCGAAATTGAGAACGCAAGAACAATCAGAGTATGACTTTTAATGACGTTGAAACTGTTTAAGGAGAGATTGCAGGCAATTGTTATATTATGTTATTTTGAAGTTGAATGAGTTGTGGAGTAAAGGGCGTGAAATTTACAATAGAATTGCGAAATTTTAAATCGTCTCAGCAAATAGGTATTATCTCGGCCAGGGCACCAGCCACCCGTTGAGATATTTGTGCTGGAGAGTTACTGGGTCCTTGGACTGGCCAGACAGTACTACATTGGATCCTTCTCTCTGGTTACGTTCACTCTCCCTTTTCCCACACATACACCTATTCTGGCCCTTTCTTTACAGAATACCTTCTGTCCTCACACCTGACAACACTCAGATTACCAAACAATTCTTCTTCACCAAAGGAGTTAACCACTGCACTGTAATTGTTCAGTGGTTACTTTACTCTTGGTAAGGGTAGAAGAGACACTTTAGCTATGGTAAGCAGCTCTTCTAGGAGAAGGACAAACCATTGTTCTTTAGTCTTGGGTAGTGCCATAGCCTCTGTACCATGGTCTTCCACTGTCTTGGGTTAAGAGTTCTCTTGTTTGAGGATACACTCGGGCACACTATTGTTTTATTTCTCTTCCTCTTGTTTATATAGTTTATTCATGAAATATTTACTGTAATGTTGTTACTGTTCTTAAGATATTTTATTTTTCCTTGTTTCCTATACTCACTAGGCTATTTTCCTTGTTGGAGACCCTGGGCTTAAAGCATCTTGCTTTTCCTACGAGGGTTGTAGCTTAGCTAATAATAATAATAATAATAATAATAATAATAATAATAATAATAATAATAATAACGGCCTTTGTTCAAGAGTTTATTGGTTTGTCAGATGATCCAGTTAGTAATTCTAAGTTCTCATAGTATAATGTCCAATTTTTCATTCAACGTAAAATCGCCAACCGTATTCATTGATCATCTTAAGGAAGCTCCTGTCTAACTCGGAGTATAACCTTGAGTGGCAATTGACGACGTATGGCGAAATAAAAACAAGTAGAATGGCCGTGTTGAACTTGAGCTAAAATCAAGAAGAATGTTGGCATTTGGTGGAACACTTTGCAATGCCACTAAAACGGTGCAAAGAGAGAGATTTTATCTTTTTTTTTTTTTTTTTGCTACCTGGCGTGATATTGTTCGTGCGAAGTCATTGTTTGAGGGTGTTACTTTGTTTACACGTATTTCATTTATTTTTTCCAGAATTGATGTAACTTGTACTGTCGTGGATATTGTTCGTGCGAAATCATTGTTTGATGGTGTTACCTTGTTTACACCTATTTCATTTATCTTTTCCTGAATTGATGTAACTTGTACTGTCGTGGATATTGTTCGTACAAAGTCATTGTTTGAGGGTGTTACCTAGTTTACACATATTTCATTTATTTTTTCCTGAATTAATGTAACTTGTACTGTCGTGGATATTGTTCGTACGAAGTCATTGTTTGAGGGTGTTATATTGTTTACAGCTATTTCATTTATTTTTTCCTGAATTAATGTAACTTGTACTGTCGTGGATATTGTTCGTGCGAAGTCATTGTTTGAGGGTGTTGCCTTGTTTACACGTATTTCATCTAATTTTTTTTCCTGAACTGATGTAACTTGTACTGTCGTGGATATTGTTCGTACAAAGTCATTGTTTGAGAGTGTTACCTTGTTTACACCAATTTCATTTATCTTTTTCCTGGATTAATGTAACTTGTACTGTCGTGGATATTATTCGTGCGAAGTCATTGTTTGAGGGTGTTACTTTGTTTACACGTATTTCATTTATTTTTTCCTGAATTAATGTAACTTGTACTGTCGTGGATATTGTTCGTGCGAAGTCATTGTTTGAGGGTGTTGCCTTGTTTACACGTATTTCATCTATTTTTTTTTCCTGGATTAATGTAACTTGTACTGTCGTGGATATTGTTCGTACGAAGTCATTGTTTGAGGGTGTTACATTGTTTACAACTATTTCATTTACTTTTTCCTGAATTAATGTAACTTGTACTGTCGTGTGAAGGGACATGATTACTATCAGACGTAGACTGTTTTATTTTAGGCGACCCATTGTCTTCGTGGCTAGATTGCATTTTATAAAACGAATTACACGCCTGATTTCGTTTGATTTATAAAGGCCACGTTGCCTGCAGTGCACAGAGCGTGCTAGCTTTACACGCGGTTTTATTTGGCTAACATGGCTGTTATCTTGTGCGGAAAATAAACATTTCCGTTGGAACGTATTCATGAATGATAAGGTTTGATGACATTGTCCTTGGGTTTGGTAGGACTCGAGTTTACAGTTGGTTCCTTTTTCGATAATATTTATTTTTAAATATGTACGATTATACCAAAACTGGGTTTGGTAGGACTCGAGTTTATAGTTGGCTCCTTTTTCGATAATGTTTAGTTTGAAATATGTAAGATTATACCAAAACTATATGATGAGGGATTGGTTATATTGAATGTAGTAAATTTTACTCAAAGTTTCCTACATAATGTTGAATTGGCATTAATATATTTAGTGTTGATTTGTATACCTGTAGATATTCATAGGTATGCAAAGAATCCTGAAAAGTGAAGGAAGTTTACTCAAAGTTTCCTACATAATGTTGAATTGGCATTTATATATTTAGTGCTAATTTTTATACCTGTCTATATTCATAGGTATGCGAAGAATCCTGAAAAGTGAAGGAAGTTTAAAATTTAAATGGAATTTTTGCAAGTGATTTTGATATATAAAAATATCAGGATTTTCGTAAGAGGATGTTGTTGACTTTTCGGAGGAAATTTAATAATAGAATATTTACCAATAGTTGAGAGTAAATTTGTATTAATCCAATTTATTTTAGTAGTTTAAATAATAAATGTAGCCAAATGTAATATAGAAAATATAAATTGTAAATTGAAATGTATTTCGCTATGCATTTACAACGTCGATACTACAGCAATATATTTGGTTTTATTCGAGGCAAGAAGTGAGGGGCTTAAATTATTGACTTTCATTTTCAAGTGAAAATATTGAACATTCGTGACACAAGCATATGAAGAGTTAGAAGGTCAAGGAAATTCCATTTCTTCGAAATGGCAATACTCGATTGTAATGGATCGTTGACAAAGAGAGAATGGGATGTACCAGTCTGTGAATAGCACAGGCATTATTTTTTTTCGCTAAGAAAGTGAGACACATCGGGGGTGTAAAGAGAACAGTCGATAACGAAAGAAACTGACTGCGTTAAAGGGGGGGGGGGAGACGGGGGCGGAGCCCTCCAGAGCAATTATGCGAAATTATATTCCGTTTGACCTCGGGATGTGCCTTTTGATTTTAGGTCTCTCTCTCTCTCTCTCTCTCTCTCTCTCTCTCTCTCTCTCTCTCTCTCTCTCTCTCTCTCTCTCTCTCTCTTTTTTTTTTTTTTTTTTTTTTTTAGGATAATTCCGTTTTGTGTAAATGATGTCCAAAGTTCTTATTGCAAGTTGAAAAACAATTGTAGATATATTTCACTCAGATAATTTTATATTAGAATAGGGACACCAATCAGGGACTTGACCTCGCAAGAAATAAATTGGAGTTTATATGCCTGTCACGCCATGCACAGCATTCGTGCCTGGTCAATATTTTAGTCTAAAGCTTATGAGGAAAACAAAAATTTATGATGAATTATCTAATGATTATCCTTTTTTTCTTCTCATCTGCTGCAGTTCACGAGGGGTGTCCTACAACACAACCACCACCACCACGGCAACCACAACCGCCACGTCCACAACCAGCCCTAACTCGCCGCCCGACGTCGACTCCAGTGACTGCGGACTTTTCTCCTTCAGACCAGCTTTCCTCCAGAGATTAGCTAATATTAAGGTGAGTTATGCATTCTTTCTTCCTTTCTTCTATTTGCCAATGACGTCATTGGTAGTTTTACGTTTCATATTTGATTTTCTCTCGTCTTTTGTTGGTTCCGTTCGAATCTTCTTCTTCTTTTTTTTTCTTTTTTTTTGTTACCTTTTTTTCGGCAGGTTTGCAGTAATGGCAATTATTTTGCTCCTCGCCTAATTTATGCCTAATTTGGAATAAGGGTTTTCTTTATTTTTCATTGATAGATTGTCGTGTCTTTATTTTGGGTTTTCTTTATTTTTCAATGATAATTTGTTAATTTGTCGAGTCTTTATTTCTTAACGCGTATTGTAAAATAGTTACGGTGCCTTAGAGCTGGGATGTTTTATTGACATATACAAAGAAACAATGATATACCCATGTTCGTAAAACAGCAGGAGTCCGCCAGTTACTCAATCTCTCATTCAGGTAATTGAATATCAAATAAGCTTAGATTTACATCTGATACAAAGACTTCGATGACGTCATGTAAGGAGGATTCTTTTTAATAGCCCACATAAAGGAAATTGTATGATGGGGTTACAGGGTCGTCTGATTACATGCAGTGAAGTTTATCTAAATCGGTAGCCGTGTAACACGCCTGGGGAACAAAAACTTATCATTAGACTGTATTTTGCCTGAATGATCTTACATCTTGGTAATTAGGGGTATCGTAGGAGTTAAAAAACTATCAAATAAGATCCAAGAAAGTAGACTGAGGTGGTATGGTCATGTCATGAGAAGAGCTGAACAGGATACAACGAGAGAACTATCAGATAAGATCCAAGAAAGTAGATTGAGGTGGTATGGTCATGTCATGAGAAGAGATGAACAGGATACAACGAGAGAACTATCAGATAAGATCCAAGAAAGTAGACTGAGGTGGTATGGTCATGTCATGAGAAGAGATGAACAGGATACAACGAGAGAACTATCAGATAAGATCCAAGAAAGTAGACTGAGGTGGTATGGTCATGTCATGAGAAGAGATGAACAGGATACAACGAGAGAACTATCAGATAAGATCCAAGAAAGTAGACTGAGGTGGTATGGTCATGTCATGAGAGGAGATGAACAGGATACAACGAGAGAACTATCAGATAAGATCCAAGAAAGTAGACTGAGGTGGTATGGTTATGTCATGAGAAGAGATGAACAATATATTGGGAGGAGGGTGATGGAAATGGAGGTACAGGGAACGAGAAGTAGAGGGAGACCAAAGCGAAGGTGGGTGGACTGTATCAAGGGTGACCTTCGATCAAAGGGATTAACCGGTGATGAGGTGCGGGACAGAGGTAGATGGAGAAAGCTGCCCAGAAACATCGACCCCACGTATAAGTGGGAAAAGAAGTAGACAAAGGAGATCTTACATCTTGGCTTTCATTTTTTTCTCATTTTGTCATTAAACTGACTCTGAAAAGAACCCTCGATGCAATTGGTGTAGTAGGTAGGAATTTAGTCCCCCAGGATCAAAATAATTTTTTACCCAAATCTCCTTAATTTGTTAACGATTTCTATGCTTTGTAATTGGTTTTAAAGTAAATGTGTGTGTGTGTGTGGTGTTTTTTTTTCTTTTTATAACAGATTGTAATGTATATGAGACAGTTCCGCATATTCGTTATATTCTTAATTGCCTTGTTTCTCCTCGTCAAAAAACTAGTTTTTGAGGTAGGGAGGGTTGATATCCCTTGACAATAAATGGCGATTGTGTGTGATGTTCGAAAACGAAATCATTTTTAAAAAGTTCCTTTTAACTCTACCATATGCAGAAGTGACGCCTCTCTGACCTGGTCCTTTTTCAAAAGCTAGCACCATTTTATACACGAGTGACGAGAGTATCAATTCCGTCAAGAATAAAAATGTCTTTGGAAAGAAGCGTCGAAAAAAATTCCTGGTAAATTTGATCCTCATCTAATGAGGGCGTCATGAAAGTCAAGGTTTTCCTCCCGTGCAAAATTTAATGAGGTGGTTTACGAAAAACCTTTTGCCCAGAGGTCACATGTTGGAGAACTTTTAGGGCATTCAGTGTCGCATATAGGGCCTATAAGCGTTTGTGTTTTTTTGATAAATGGATATTAATGAGGATTGTCTTTTATTATTATATTCATCAACTTTAATTATTATTATTATTATTATTATTATTATTATTATTATTATTATTATTATTATTATTATCATCATCATTATTATTATTGATATTAATATTTTTATTATCATTATTATTATCATTTATTATTATTATTATTTATTATTATTATTATTATTATTATCATTTATTATTATTATCATTTATTATTATTATTATTGCTGCATGCGAGTAAACATTATTGTTACAACAAGCTTTTAAAAGCAATTAACTTATTATCATATTCGTCACCATGAATTATTATTATTATTATTATTATTATTATCATTATTATTAAAATTTATTATTTATTATTATTCTTATTATTATTACTATTATTATTATCATTTAATATTATTATTATTAAAATTTATTATTTATTATTATTCTTATTATTATTACTATTATCATCATTTAATATTATTATTATTACTATTATTATCATCATTTAATATTGTTATTATTATTATTATTAATATTGCATGCGAGTAAACATTAATGTTACAACAAGCTTTTAAAAGCCATTAACTTGAAAACGGGCTACCACAGCATATAATGCTACATGTCAAAAACATGTGAGAATATATAATGACGAAAAATTAGGAAGAAATGAATCATGGAACATGAATATATATTTACATATACAGCTATACAAATATAAAAAAAGAAGCCATTACATATGGCATATTAATTATGCTTATTATCTCGGGCACAGTTGCAGTTTTAAAGTAAAAACTACAACAGTTGATGTTGGATGTATATCACAAGATAGGCAATTGAATTATGCACATTTTAGCACTATAGTCAATTTTTTTAGCGAGGCAGATTTGCAACGACTCGGAGCGGTGCCCTTTTAGCTCGGAAAGTTTCCTGATCGCTGATTAGTGGGACAAGATAATTCTAACCAATCAGATAGCAGGAAACTTTTCCGAGCTAAAATGGCACCGGTGCCAGTCGGTGCAAATCTGCCTCGCTAATAAAAATTGACTATAGTTAATTGCAAATCAGATAAAAATTTGCCATGATATGGCAATAGACGTTTTTAACATTTTCGTGACCTTGGCATTGACCTTTGACCCAATCACTCCCAAAATCTAATTAATTTGTCCTTGGATTGTGACCAACCATCCCACCAAATTTCACGAGATTCGGTCAAGCAGTTTTTGAGTTATGCGAATCACAAACACACAGACATACAAACAAATACACGCCTATCAAAATATAACCTTTGCAATGAAGTTGAAGGTAATTATAAGGCCGGCGTGACGGTCTGAACGATCCCCCGGTCTAAGAATTCTCCTTGACATTGTATAATGGTTCTTTTCCGCCATTAGCTCGCTTCGCCCGCATGAAAATAAAACATCAAGCTCGTATGTACTGGCAAGCGGTAATGTTGAGCTGCGCACGGTAACATTACAGTAAAATAAAACATCAACCTCGTATGCACTGGTCCCCAGTGCTTGGCTTAATGCCTAAATCCTATATTCAATTCAATTCGTATGCACTGGCAAACGTTAATGTTCGCTCATGCGCAGATTATCAAGGAGAATTCTGAGACCGGGGGATCGTTCAGACCGTCACACCGGTATTCTAAGTAGAGTGATAATGGACCTCAGTAATGTGTGGATATTTCAAAGCTAGTAACACGCACCGTTATAATTGAAGAATTCAGATGCTATAGGTATGATTTGTGTGTGTGTGTGTGCGTGTGTGTGTGTGTGTGTGTGTGTGAAAGGTAGATATCATTAATACCATTGACCGCTTAAAGTTATCGACATGGGTGTCAGTAAAATTTATGACACGATGGTTGCGATATATTCATGTTCGCAGTTGCTCCGAATGACGCACGAGGACTCATTACTGGCAGAACATTACAATGATTTTTCTGTGACATTGTATCTTGGTGAAACGGTTTGAAAAGTCTCGTAATCTTTCATGGTAAACGACACCAATGTAGTATGACACTGCATTGTGTCGGATTAATATGAATGTATTTAACGGCTTATTACGTTATTGTTGGTGAATGACGAAGGGGAAAATGTCTTTTAACTGCTATTCAGGGTTATATTGCGATTGTTGAAAGACCTTTCTAATTCAAATTCAAATTCTTTATTTCAGCTGTAGAGCCATATACAAAATATTACAATAAAATTAATAGTTATATACAAATATATTAGGAATAAAACAAAAGGTCTAAACACAGAAAATGTGTTTAGACCACTCTCTAAAAGCTAATGATTTTTTAAAACTATCACTGTTGAAAATTGCACAAATTAAGTGGTTTTTTTTAACTCTTTGCTCTCTGAAACAAGCTTACAATACATTTTCTCACCTTTGTGTGGTGCAATATTGTCATGATCGTTAATTCTTCGTTCTTTTTATTCTCGACAGATATTTGTTTTTCTGCTATCCATATTGGTGACGGTGCAACAGGCTCTGGCCTCCGGTTACCTCAATTCCGTCATTACCACCATAGAGAAGCGTTATGAGATCCCCTCCTCCCTCACGGGGGTCATCTCCTCCATGTATGAAATCGGAAATGTTATCACCGTCATATTCGTCTCCTATCTGGGTTCCAAGAGAAGAATACCAGTTTGGATCGGTGTTGGTAAGATATATTTTCAGTGTTGCCAGATGGGTTAGTATAAAAAATCCCCAAAATTCATGATAAAAAAATCCCCAAAATTCATGATAAAATATCCCCCAAAAAACCTAAAAATCTCCATTTCCACAAATATATTCTCTTCTGTCTTGATCCAAGTAGGCTTTACTAATATATAAATTACTCAATATCCTTCATATAAGCACAAGCAAACCAATTGCGACAATATAAAGGTTTACTCGTCTTTGTTTCTTCATAGAAATTTATACAGAATATCCCCATCAGACACCCAAAAATCCCCAAATCTAGGGATAAATCCCCATACCTGGCAACACTATATTTTCTTGTTGTATATTCATAGGGTATTATTATTTCTTTTAAACACTGTTTTCAGTCTGTTTTATATTGGGTGACTTCATTTTTTAGGTCCTCTTCACATGAACCAATTGTGTATTTAAAAGTAAAATTGGAGCTTTTCATATTCCGATCACTTTAGAATTTCTATAGAGCAGATCTGTTACTTTTCAATTAAGTACGGTTGATTTATTAACGGGGTAGTCAAGTTTTATTTTTTTTATTTATTTACAGAACATATTGAATGGTTACATACAAATCAAGTATATATATTCATTACGATCCATTTTAACTGGTGTGAAATTGACAGAAATTCAATAGAATCCTTTCCACGTCTCTTCATTCTAATAGGCCTTTTGTGTAAACATCATTACCAAATTTGCACATCAGATAATTTTATGTACTACTATACTCTTAATTTCAGCAGTTCAGTTGTCCTGTTGAAACCACTTTTGTTTACTTAGATCAGAGTGTAATGAAATATGGAGTCCATTAAGCTCCATTAGGAAGAGTAATGAAATTATTTTTTTGATGATAAATTTTTTAAATTACTTGAACATACAAATGCATACTAATTTGCTTGTTATTAACACACAATTAAAGGTTCAAAGGTCACTTATGAATAACAGAAGCAAAGGCTATCTATCTATCTATCTATCTATTTATCTATCTATCTATCTATCTATCTATCTATCTATCTATCTATCTATCTATCTATCTATCTATATATATATATATATATATATATATATATATATATATATATATATATATATATATATATATATATATATATATATATATATATATATATATATATATATATATATATATATATATATATATATATATATATATATATAAACAGCACCCTTTTTCCCTCTTCACTAAAACCAGGACCAGGGAGAGCCAGGCAATGGCATTTAATGAATTGGTAGGTAGACATGTAGCCCCCCCCCCATCCCAAGATCACAAGAACTGTGAGGTTACAGAAACAACTATTAACTATCAGGCTTGAGTAGACATTGAATATTGTTAACAGTAGGCTTCCTCATATTCATACATTTATGGTTTATCAAAGGTAAAGAGACCTGAAAATTATTCCATTGATTAATTACTAAAATATTTAAACAATTAGTGAGTGGTTTGTACTGTAAGTGTTGCATGTATTATTGGGGAACAAACTATACAAGTTTATTGTATAATATTAATGAAGTAAATATACCGTACATACATACATATACCAAGGCACTTCCCCCAATTTTGGGGGGTAGCCGACATCAACAAATGAAACAAAACAAAAAGGGGACCTCTACTCTACGTTCCTCCCCGCATGACAAATATACATATACATATACCAAAGGCACTTCCCCCAATTTTGGGGGGTAGCCGACAACAACAAGAAACGAAACAAAACAAAAAGGGGACCTCTACTCTCTACGTTCCTCCAGCCTAACCATGGACTCAGCCGAGTTCAGCTGGTACTGCTAGGGTGCCACAGCCCAACCTCCCACATTTCCACCACAGATGAAGCTTCATACTGCTGAGTCCCCTACTGCTGCTACCTCCGCGGTCATCTAAGGCACCGGAGGAAGCAGCAGGGCCTACCGGAACTGCGTCACAATCGCTCGCCATTCATTCCTATTTCTAGCACGCTCTCTTGCCTCTCTCACATCTATCCTCCTATCACCCAGAGCTTTCTTCCCACCATCCATCCACCCAAACCTTGGCCTTCCTCTTGTACTTCTCCCATCAACTCATGCATTCATCACCTTCTTTAGCAGACAGCCATTTTCCATTCTTTCAACATGGCCAAACCACCTCAACACATTCATATCCACTCTAGCCGCTAACTCATTTCTTACACCCGTTCTCACCCTCACCACTTCGTTCCTAACCCTATCTACTCGAGATACACCAGCCATACTCCTCAGACACTTCATCTCAAACACATTCAATTTCTGTCTCTCCATCACTTTCATTCCCCACAACTCCGATCCATACATCACAGTTGGTACAATCACTTTCTCATATAGAACTCTCTTTACATTCATGCCCAATCCTCTATTTTTTACTACTCCCTTAACTGCCCCCAACACTTTGCAACCTTCATTCACTCTCTGACGTACATCTGCTTCCACTCCACCATTTGCTGCAACAACAGACCCCAAGTACTTAAACTGATCCACCTCCTCAAGTAACTCTCCATTCAACATGACATTCAACCTTGCACCACCTTCCCTTCTCGTACATCTCATAACCTTACTCTTACCCACATTAACTCTCAACTTCCTTCTCTCACACACCCTTCCAAATTCTGTCACTAGTCGGTCAAGCTTCTCTTCTGTGTCTGCTACCAGTACAGTATCATCCGCAAACAACAACTGATTTACCTCCCATTCATGATCATTCTCGCCTACCAGTTTTAATCCTCGTCCAAGCACTCTAGCATTCACCTCTCTCACCACTCCATCAACATACAAGTTAAACAACCACGGCGACATCACACATCCCTGTCTCAGCCCCACTCTCACCGGAAACCAATCGCTCACCTCATTTCCTATTCTAACACATGCTTTACTACCTGTGTAGAAACTTTTCACTGCTTGCAACTACCTTCCACCAACTCCATATAACCTCATCACATTCCACATTGCTTCCCTATCAACCATATCATATGCTTTCTCCAGATCCATAAACGCAACATACACCTCCTTACCTTTTGCTAAATATTTCTCGCATATCTGCCTAACTGTAAAAATCTGATTCATACAACCCCTACCTCTTCTAAAACCACCCTGTACTTCCAAGATTGCATTCTCTGTTTTATCCTTAATCCTATTAATCAGTATTCTACCATACACTTTTCCAACTACACTCAACAAACTAATACCTCTTGAATTACAACACTCATGCACATCTCCCTTACCCTTATATAGTGGTACAATACATGCACAGACCCAATCTACTGGTACCATTGACAACACAAAACACACATTAAACAATCTCACCAACCATTCAAGTACAGTCACACCCCCTCCCTTCAACATCTCAGCTTTCACACCATCCATACCCGATGCTTTTCCTACTCTCGTTTCATCTAGTGCTCTCCTCACTTCCTCTATTGTAATCTCTCTCTCATTCTCATCTCCCATCACTGGCACCTTAACACCTGGAACCGCAATTATATCTGCCTCCCTATCATCCTCAACATTCAGCAAATGACAAATGACAAATATACAGTACAAATTTATTACTACTCGACGGTATGGAGAGATTTTATTCTTGTACTTTAATATGTAATTGGGAAATAAACCTTAGAAATTTACCATACAAAGTCTTTGATTGAGGAACAGAAATTCTAAAGCTCTACCAATGTCCATAGCTAGTCAGAAAGCAGATCCCATACGTACATTGGCTCATGAAAAATCATTGGGTTAATTACTCTCAAATGTCTTGCCAAAGTACAGTACTATACCTTGAGTTTTAGGTTATTTCCATCTGTCCCGTTATTTACCTAATGTGAATGCTTCTTTCGTGAGCAATGCCAAGTATATAAATTCATTACGCTCCTTTTTAACTGGTGCGAAATTGATATAAAAATTCAGTAGAATCCTGTCCATGTCTCTTCATTCTAATAAGCCTTTTGTGTAAACATCATTACCTCAAGAGCTCTCATGAGTGGCAGTCAAGGGACAGATTATTGCACTCATCATTCAATGACCTAGAGACTGAACATATTTCTTCATGATCAGTGCCCAAGCCACTTCCCTATTGAATGTGGGACAAGTTCAGGCACTATTAGTGAAAACTTATCATGCTGTGTGCATGGAATGTATCAACTTGGAACATATTCAGCGACCACAGATTTATAACTCTCAATATTTCCACTAAACTACTGGATTCATAAGTAATCAAACACTGTTGAAACCATTAAAGGATTTTTCCCAAGACTAAATATCTGTAAATTATACGGTGCAAGGATCTTACAAACTATTCTCTAATTACTATTATCATTTTGACATCTAGGTTGCTGTGTTATGGGCGTTGGTTCAATATTGTTCGTGATGCCTCAGCTCATATCAGATAGGTGGTCGATTGAATTAGAAACCACCAATAACACAGATTCAAGTGGCAACATTTGTCGAAATGCACGAGTTCTGGATGACACTTCGGAACGTCTCTCAGAGTACGGATTTGGAACGCTACCTGGTAAGTACTGTAACTGATTTATCCTCCTGAAATTTGTAATGTTTTATCATAGAATTTTGTTTATATAAGGCCAACTGAATTTTGTTGAAAATTAATGTTAAAAAAAAAAAAACCATAAAATGTTGTGCAAACATGTCATTTATATTTATTTTATATTAAATTAACTTTAATGCCACTCATAAATTTTAGTGGTACTGAATTTGGCCAAGTTTGATATTTTGATATCCATGCTGTAATCTGCCTTTCTTACAGATTTATCTAAAGGTGTGCCTCTGGGGTCACACAACAGCATTCAGTATGGAAAGCCAGACAATTGCATTAAGGGTAGTCGAAGCAACATGATGCCCGTGTTGTTTTTCATGCTAGCTCAGTTGCTTCTTGGTGCTGGAGGTTCCCCCCTTTTCACCCTGGGTACAACTTACATTGATGATCATGTCAAAAGGGAAAGTTCTTCAATGTATATAGGTATGAAGTATAATATGATCTTGTCTCTGTCTGTCTTTCACTTAACTGTTCATTCTTCTACTTGTTCCATTTTTCACTTCTTAATTTAAGAATAAAATCTTTGCATCAGCTCTGTATGTGTCTAAAGGACTGTGTGAGTGGGGTGTAATTATTTTTTGATAATGCTTAATTATAACTAGCAATTTGTATTTAAGGGAATGTGTAGCAGCAATGTCAAAGTTAGTTGACTTTAAAAAAAAAAAAAAAAGAAAAAAAAAAATCTTGGCCTAGTATGGCTAGCTATTTTGTCTGTTGGAGCAAGGAGATTCCCTTATGTGGGACCTGCAGCCTCACACCTTGCTTAAAAAGGGGAAATTTACCTTCTGTAACCACCCTCATTAAGGAGGATAAAGCTGATTACTTTAAAGCAAAAATGCATTGCCATATTTTGACATATTTTGGTATTACTATTTCATGTCCATTTGGTAATGGTAATGCGTAGTCATTCTAGATGCTTATTTATATATATTAACTATGATTTGGTTCAGCTATGTTCCGGAGAGGCATATTAACCTATCAAGTTTTCAGTTAAATCACAGAGATCTTGTATATTACTTTATTTGATAAAAGGAGACTATAACCCATATGGATATACAGTACATATAGTACATAAGAAAAGGGGATGTGTTGTACTGTTTGAAAAGAAAGCCGGAGAAAGGATTACTATGAAAATTGAAGCCATTGTGTCTATTCATCTTTAAATAGGCATGACCAAGATATTTGTGAGTAATGGATTTGCATGTTACCAAAGCATACATTATTACACTAAAATTCTAGGCAAGTGCAGACACGCAAGGGTATTTATAACGTATTATACTCCCGCTTTCCCTCTTACATCACTGTTATTTTGAGATAGTTTCCTGTGTTAAACATGGACACACATACAGACAAGTGCTCTTTACTCGACTGGGTCTTTCTGGTAGGAACAAAAGGTTTTGTGTTTTGTTAAAAAAAAAGAAAAAAAAAAATTGTCAAACTTTTCATTTGGAGAATGAATAGCTCATGAATTTTTAGTAAGTATTGAAATAATCTTTGTTTAGAAATAAAGTCTGATTCAGCTGTTGAGGCTAGCCATCAAATACTTTTAGAGTTCTAAAGTGCTTTTGTTATCAGGTTTTGGTGAGGTGTACATATTGTTATCCTGAAATAGAAAAATTAATACTGTTAAGTGATGTCTTTGGTAATTTAGAGACAACAATACTTTATTGATAAGGAAGGTATTAAGGAAGTAAAATTCAAGGTTACATGGGTTTGTCTGTAACATTGTTCAAAATATGAGAATGGGAAGTGTACTACTGTCTTTTAATTTTTTTTTTTTAATGATTCCATAGTTGACATAGAGAATTAGTGGCAAACTTTGACTCAAAAATGATGATAATACATATCTGACATAAGTCAGATAAGTATTATCATCGTAGATTCACTATACTTCTTTTTAATGAGGTTCTCTCATTTTTATAGGTTGGATAGAATGATCTGCGTAGAATTTTTTAAAATTATGTTGATAAACATTTATTTCCAGAATATATCTTGGTAAATTCAAAATCTTTTTACTAAAAGTTTATTGTAATTCATGTTGAAAATTAGAATCAGACCATACTGAGAACTTAATTATTTGTATGAACTGTAGGTTATTTCTTTTCAGTCTGTCAAAATTTAATAATTTTTCTTTTAAAAGTTATTTACAGTATGCAGTAATCTATAGATCAGATATTGTAAAACTCAATACTTGTAGCTTTTAAGTACAGTATAATCATGTATATTTCCACGTCTGCACTTTCTGGCTATACATGAGAAAATGTGTAGATTAACACTAAAATCAACTGAAGGTCATAACTATCTATATGGCTGTAACAAAGAAGTTATTCAAGATATAAATAGTTCCTTCTTAAAATTTCACAAGAAAACTTGATAATATATCAAACTATTTTGCAACTGATCAATATACATGTGTGTTCCTGTGTATTGCATTTTTTTTAAAGCTTTATAATAAAAGTTTTCACAGTATTTAGTAATGGGTTGAACAGCTGGTTGCTAAGAGATCAAATTACCTTATCACTAAGTAAAAGCCAGAAATACATTTAACTTGGGCAAAGATTAGCTATACAAAGCACACTGTAAATGGTAGTTATTCTAAGGTGAAAGAGTGTAATATGAAAAACATTTTTCATTTTCTAGTACTATAGAGCTTTAATTTAACATAAATATTGTATAAATATTTGCTAAGAGAGCAAATTACCTTATCACTAAGTAAAAGCCAGAAATAAGTTTAACTTGGGCAAAGGTTAGCTATACAAAGCACACTGTAAATGGTAGTTATTCTAAGGTGAAAGAGTGTAATGTGAAAAACATTTTTCATTTGCTAGTATTATAGTGCTTTAATTTATCATAAATATTGTATAAACTCAAAATGGATATGAGAAGCTTGTTTTGTACCTGCTTGTGTCTGTGTAAAACAGGAATTTTATTTGTTGTTTCAGGCATTATCTACACCATGGTGGCCTTTGGACCTGTACTTGGGTTCCTACTTGGCGCTTATCTTATCTCGTTCTATGTTGACACATTTTTCGTTGATACTTCAGGAATGAAAGCAGGTAAATTATTTTGATGTACATGCCATTACAGTATTTTTCTTATTGCTGCTCATCCTTCGTTTCTTCCTCTTTAGATTAACCATTTCATTTTTGAAGCCTTTTCATCATAGTAAGGCCTTTTATTTATTAATAAACATTTTTATTGTGAATAATTTCAATGTCATTTATTTTTTTAAAAGAAATTTTTGAAAATTTTTATATATCCCAAAATGTCCTTTTTAGATTAAACATTTCATTATTGAAGCCTTTTCATCATAGTAAGGCCTTTTATATATTAAATATTTCATTATTGAAGCCTTTTCATCATAGTAAGGCCTTTTATATATTAAATATTTTTATTGTGAATAATTTCAATGTCATTTATTTTTTTTAAAGAAATTTTTGAAAATTATTATATATCCCAAAATGTTTGAATTATTAATACTATAAAAAAAACCATTTCAGATCACAAGCATGCCCGGTGGATTGGGATGTGGTGGGGAGGATTTCTCCTTTGTGGACTGCTATTAATCTTAATTTCAATACCATTCTTCATGTTTCCCAAGATGCTCAAGGTAATTTTTCTAAAAGTTCTTTTCAGTATATTTTTGTCGATGATGTTTTTTAATGAAATTTAGGGCCTTTGAACTATAGCTATTGAAGCAGCTTACATTATACATTGAAGAAATTCAGTCATTCATGTCTAATAGGACTGGTAATTCCTTCTTTTGATATTTTTTCACATAAATTTTGAGGATTTTTTTACTCCTTTGTAAAGAGAATAAAGAGATTGATGAAATTGAAAGTAAATGAGGTGTAGTGAAGTGTCAATGAAGTAACAATGGCGCTAATTTAGCATTTAATTCCAGTTTTTGCCATACAGAATTTGTTTGATTCTCAGAAATACGGAATTTTGGACAATATACTTGACATTTTTTGGTGACTTTAGAGTGCAATTTATAATGACTTTTGCAGTATTTTGGATGTTGAAATAGCAGACCTAAGTGGTTTTCATTTTGATCTCTCATCTTCAACTGGATGCGTTTTCAGTGGCTTATGACCTTTCATGCTTTGAAAGGGAGATTTATTAACATTAAAGAGAGTAATTCCTTTTGATTCTATTTCTGACAGTCACATTGCGCTCAGTTTAGGCCACTTAAAATTTTATGAAACGCCTATTAATTATCTCGCTCGTTTTATGCTTTATCAAATAGTGTTATAGAAGTTAGGAAATTACTGCCTATAACAGGTCTTTAAAGCTGAAGGTTTTCGGTAAACTTCTGTTGCATTGTATTTATCAGCCACACAATAAAAGCTGTTACTTGAGATAAAGGAGATCTTTGGTTAGTGATTCTCATAGACTTGAAGAGACACTCTGATAGAAACCTTTAGTAGTAGAATTTAGATTTTGGTTACCTCATCAAACTACTGTAGCATTCAGTTACCTGCATCCATTTATAAGATTGTAAGCTTTTAGTAATAAATACTGCTGATTTTAAATTACTTTTTAAACTGTATGTCAGTGATACCTAATGCAGGATGTAGTATTGGTGAAATGAATAATCATAATGATTAAATGTAATAATTGCTTTTTATGATTTGCGAGGGTAGTTTTTTGATTGGTCAGAAATTCATGTAATTTAGTGCTTTTCATTTATGCTCATGAAATAAAATGCCCTCTTTTAAGTTGTGCAGCACAGTAGTGTATATATTTTTAGGTGTAGATTTTGAAATTTTGTTAGATTCATATTTTTTTTTCAATATAATCTACTGCCAATTTATTTTACAGAAAGAAAAGGAGAAAGTAAGAATGGAGGAGAAAACAAAAGAGTTCCAGAAGGGTCACAGACGCACAAAATCTCAGACCTCCACATGTTCTAGACACTCTACCCTCTCAACTAAAAGAGTCTATGGCAAAGATGTAAGAGGTGTGTATGACCTAGAGTTAAAATTTTTAAGTCCAGTCATCCTATACGGTATGTTGTTGCTTTTGCTTTATTGTAATTCTTGGATTATTTTTTATGAAATTTGATGTAACCTCTTACATTTATCAATATATAGTGCCTTGGTGGCTTCTAATTTACCTTGGAAGAAATCATATAGTTCACTTTGCTAAATATATACTGTATTTGGAAAGTTGGATGTATTGCGCAGTCAAGATTTATAAATTATTATTCTTTCTCAGTTATTTGAGCTTGATTGGGAATTACCCATCTTTTTGTCATACAGTGTTCTATAAATTTAGATGAATATTTTTTGTCTTTTTCCCCCCATACAGTTTAATCTAAGGCATTTTGTTTGCTAAATAAGTCCCCTCTGTCTTCAAATCTTTCATATACAGTATCTTTACAGCAAGCTTGCTTTTCCCTCTCACTTTACAAGTACTGTATTATATCGGTTGCTATTCATTTGAGGTCTATGGGAATATTCCTTTGTCTCCCTTGTTCTTTTTTTCTCTTCTTAGTTTATATTTAGTTCAGGCTGTAAAGTTACTAAATTGTGTTTCTTTTACTTTTTTTATACAGTACTGTATAAAAAAAAAGATAATTTCAAACAATTTACAGTGTTGTAGTTTACATAAGTAATCTAGCATTTTTAATAAGGGTATCATTCATATAAGATGTACTTCTGCATATGGTTAAAGTGCAACAGCTAACCCGTAATAACCCTAAATTAAATATTGAGCTGCATAAGGAAAAAGTAAAAACTTTCTTAGAGTTAGCTTTTTTTCCTCTTATATTATTGACAGACTTAAAATGAAAGATGAACTGTGAGACATACTATTTATACTGAACATGGGATCCCTATGAGTTCAGCTTCTTGATGATTTCAGATAAGTTAGATTTAAGAAAAGAGGCTTTTCAATTTAACCATAAAAGAAAACCTTTCTGGTACAACTCAGGAACATAAATGGTGGTCTACCCTTGAATCTGCACTCTTTGGTGTAGATGCAACAGTTCCTCCTTTACTTAAACCAGATGGCTCAGTCACTCAATGTCCAAAGGAAAAGGCAACCCTTTTGGCTGATGTTTTTGAGAGTAAACAGAGTAATGAAAAACTTGAACTTCATCATTCCTGTTTTCCTGAGGCTAAACTAACTAGTTTAGCTTTTTGATCTCATGAGATTAAAGCTCTGTTGGTGGACCTTGATGCTTATGGAGGTGTAGACCCAAATGGTATTTTTCCTTTGTTTTTTATAAAGACAGCAGATTTCTTAGCTTCAAAGTTATCTGTTATTTTGCGCAAGTTAGCAAGAAGAGGAGCTTTTAGCACTTGTTGGAGAATTGGTAATGTTACTCCTCTATGTAAATTTGTTTGTGGTAGCTCAAGTCCCACTGATTACCGCCCAATTTCCATAACTCCCATATTATCTAAAGTTTTTGAACGTCTTCTGGAAAAACGTCTTAATAGGTTTGCTGAAGATAATCATCTACTCCCTAGTTTGCAATTTGGTTTTCGTAAAGGCCTTGGAGCATGTGATGCCCTTCTTACAATCTCCAATGCTGTACAGAAATCCCTTGATTGTGGTCAGGAAGTTCGTATGATTGGCCTTGATTTTAGTGCTGCCTTTGACCGTGTTAATCATGAGGCCCTTGTTTTCAAACTGAAACAGTTGGGAGTGGGTGGGTCGTTTCTTAGCATTATTATTGATTTTTTAAGTAATATATCTCAAAGAGTTGTTGTTGATGGGCACCATAGTGATTATAGGAATGTGATATCCTGTGTTCCACAGGGTAGTGTTCTTGGCCCATTACTTTTCATACTATATACACATGGCATGTGGTTTGGGTTAAAAAACCAGCTTGTTGCATATGCAGATGATGCTACTCTCTTTGCATCAATTCCATCCCCTGAATGTAGACCTGGGGTTGGTGAATCCCTTAATAGAGATTTAGCTAGAATTAGTGCATGGTGCAAATTATGGGGTATGAAGTTGATTCCTAACAAAACTCAAGTATGATTGTAAGTACAGTAGGTCAAGGACGGTGGCTCCTCAACATCCGGATCTCAGTATTGGTAATGTTTCTTTAAATTTGTATGACTCTTTCAAAATTTTAGGTGTGATTCTCAACAGCAAATTTACTTTTGAGAAACATATAAGGTCTGTGTCTTTTTCAATTGCACAAAAAATAGGCTTATTGAGAAAGTCTTTCAAGATTTTCGGTGATCAGTCTATTCTGAAGTGTTTTAATTCTTTCATTCTACCTTGTTTTTGAGTATTGTCCTCCTGTCTGGTGTTCAGCTGCTGATTCTCATCTAAATTTGTTGGACAGAAACTTACGGTCTATTAAATTTCTTATTCCTGATCTAGATATTAATCTCTGGCACCATCGTTCAATTAGTTCATTATGCATGTTGCATAAGATTTTTCATAACTCTGACCATCCTTTACATTCAGATCTCCCTGGACAATTCTATCCTGTTTGTAATACTAGGCAGGCAGTTAATTCTAATGGCCAGGCCTTCTCCATCATGAGGCTCAATATTACGCAGTACTCTAGAAGTTTTTTTCCAGCTGTTACCAAGTTGTGGAATGATCTTCCTAATCGGGTAGTTGAATCAGTAGAACTTCAAAAGTTCAAAGTTGGAGCAAATGCTTTTTTGTTGACCAGGCAGACATGAGTCTTTATAGTTTATTTATGACATATTTGTTTTTGATATTGTTAATAGTTTATATATGACATGTCTGTTTTGACGTTGTTACTTGTTTTAGAATGATTTAATTGTTAATTTGTTCTCTTCATTTATTTATTTCCTTATTTCCTTTCCTCACTGGGCTATTTTTCCCTGTTGGAGCCCCTGGGCTTATAGCATCTTGCTTTTCCAACTAGGGTTGTAGCTTGGATTGTAATAATAATAATAATAGAAATACAGGATCAATGAAAACCAGACCAGAATTTAAGTTTTTGAGTTTTGACCCGTAAAGTTAATTTAATGACGTATGTAAAGCCAACGGACAGCCAAGGCAGAAGTGTATTCTTTTTGAGACTGCATTTTTGTCCTATTTGTGTTTTATAGCCATGCCATTAGATATTTTGCAGACATGATTTATGGTAACATAGATAGTAGCTATTTCTAAAATTTTATATGGTTTCATATTTTTTTCTCTCCCCGTAAATTGCAGTAAGTCACTTGAAAAGATCCAAAGGCCACTGAATTAATGGTAACAGTAGCATGAAGTTAATAAGAAATATATTTTTTTTTTTTTTATCTAAAGGAATTAATATTTGTAAATAGGTTTATTTATGCTGTAAATATAATGAGAGTGTTTGAACATCAAGTTTTTATTTGGGCTTTATTTATAAAAGTATTGCTATGCACCTAAAAAAATATTTGTTTTAGCTGAACATATTTTATAACTGGTAAATGAAGACACTAATTACCTTTATTTTTTATTTCTAGATATTCCCCTGTCTATGCTGAAACTCTTGGTTAATCCCATCTATGTTATGACATGCTTAGGCGCCTGCATGGAACTTATGATTGTCTCTGGATTCATAGTGTTTTTGCCAAAGTATCTTGAGACACAATTCTTCCTCTCCAATGTGCAAGCATCTATATTCACAGGTAAGAAAAATTGTTAATGAATATTATACCTTTTAAATGTATTTTGAGAGAATTTTATTTTTTGCATTGTACATAAATAACGTATGAAACCTGTACAGTAATGTACTACTACAGAATATATAAATATGATTCCGTGGTTCATATGAAGTAATTATGAGCTTCATAAATTTGCTAAATGGTTAAACCTGCCAGAATAATTTATTTAATAATGATAATAAGTAATTGGATATCATAAGTTATTAATGAAAGCAGTTAAAAACAAGGAATTTGGTAATAATAATGTGTGAATACTATTTGATATGATTAATGATTGTTCAGTGGTAGGTTACCTGTTGTACTTTTTTCATGCCTTCAAGTGAGAATATAACATTGGCTGTTTTGAACCATAACTCTTTCATTAGTTATAATTACATTTCTAATTCTAATGGTGACTACGGTATATCTAAATTTTTTCCTCATGCTATGAGATTTTGTTGATGAATATACGATTTGAGTTTTATCACACTAGTATGAATGCCTCGGAAGGAATTGTGTATTCATTGAAGTACTGTATTGGTAGTGATGTGATGTTCCGATTTTACATATTTACAAACAACGAGCTTAAGTAATATTTTGTAAAGAGCTTTACTAGTTATTTTTGATATTCATAGGGAACACATCTTTATTCTTTAGCTTTTACCTAGAGGCTGATTTTAGTTTAGAAATCTAAAAAGATTATACTTGATATAATATTTAAACTCAAATGGGGGTTTTGCAATTTTTTTTTTAGTCAACCATGCTGAACAATTCTCTTTATTAGTGAACCATACTGAACAATTCTCTTCTAATATTCTGTTCTCAAGACTTTGAACTTTAAAATAAGATCAACAGCCAGAGGACTAACACACTACAGTACTAGGAAATTAACTTAGAAATTAATATTCTATGTGAAATCTCTGCAAAGTCCATGACACCTATTGTTAATTATATGTCTGCTGTTAATTTTTTTTTCTTTTTTGTCTTCCTAACCTCTTATGTCTTTCTCAACCTCATTGTCTTATCTTCTTATGATGTCTTTCTCAACCTCGGTGTCTTTGAAATTATCCAATGTACTATACTGGTAAATGGCCACCCAAAAGTTAAGAATTGGAGAAACAAAACACTTTAGGTGTCAGAAAATGTATGATACCAATAAAGCCGCATATTCTGAACTTTATTCATAAACTTGAAGAACAGGTTTATCTATCAACCTTCTTAAAAACATTTAAGTAAACCAGGAGTTAACGGTAGTATTTGGCATAAATGATAGTATTGCCACAATAATGCGTGCGGTCTTTTACTGGGAAACTTTATTTTTCATCGATATGTGTATGCAATATCATGTTTAAATGCGAGGAAAATTTTATAAATTGTTATTGTGCAATTAGTGATTTTTGCCAAGAAGTACACTATACATACTTTAATAAACTTTGTACTGTGTAATAATTGGTGTTTCTCCTTATACTGTACTTAGCATATTGTTGATCTCAAATAGTTTGAGGAAAGATTAATAAATTTTATAGATTTTTGCCTAGGTTTTATTATATTTGACTGGATTGAATTATTTACTTTATCGGAAGTATGTTTCTGTACGAAATTATTGACGAGAAGGTTTATTTGTTATAGGTATTTGGAGCAGGTTAGTTTCTTATTTTTAATCTATGAGAGCTTAAAGCATATTGAAAATGAAATTGTAATAGCATGTCAAATTTATGAAATAGTGGTAATTTTGATTGTATTTTGGTATTGCTCTAATTAGTGATACTGTAATTGATAATATTCATGGCACTAGAATGATAATCCTTGTTAAAGATGCTTTGAACAGTTTGAGTGTATCTAATGATGTAAGTGTTATACAAGTTTATGCATTTTCTTAATTATCAGAAAATTTCTGTAGTCTTAATGAACAGTTTTTTGATAAATTTGCATTTTTCTTTTGTTACAGGTGGCATAGCAATTCCTGGTGCTTGTATTGGCATCTTTTTGGGCGGTTATCTGCTAAAAAGATTCAGTCTACGGCCTAAGGGTGCCATTCAAATGGTTATGGTCTTCAATCTGATTGGCTTGAGTTTCTATGGTCTCCTGTTTGTGTTGGGGTGTGACAATGTGAAAATGGCTGGTACTACATCTCCTTACTTCAACACGTTAGTACCGAAAGAAAATCTTTCTTCATAAGCATTTATTTTACTTAAGCTCTTCTCTTCATAGGGTTTATTATGAAATGAGTTCTCTCCATTCTTTTCTATCCTTTACACTCTTTTTGATTAACATGTAAATAATTAGTTTTCCTTATAAACTGTTCATCTCTTCTTGTCATGACCAACCTGTCAAAATTTTGAGTTGTCATACTTTTTCCAGTGTCTTAACACCACATCTCTCCAACAAACCCATGTCTATAATATGATCTTTCCACTGTCCTCCAACCTCTGAATCTTTCCAAGGTCACATATTTTCAAAATTTAATCAGTTTTCTTTATTCTAGGGATTTTTTTTTTCTATCATTGCACAGTCTTATGTGTTCCTACACAAATTAAACCATTGTCCTTTATTAGGAGAATTTTGTCATTGAAGCTGGAATTCTGCTGTTGAAATTTTATGAAAACGGGGTGCTACTTACTGACAGGTCACTAAGCAGCGACTTTGATTTCAGCCACTGAGTAGTACGCAAGTACTTCTCTGCGCCTTCAATTTTCTTAGCTGTTTTAATGTATGCTTTCTCTTTTCAGTGTTTACCGTGATGGAGAATCCATGAGCAGATGTCCAGGTCTGCCCTGGTAAGCCTGGCCTCAGTTGCGTTAGGTTTATCAGTAAAGTTGATATGGATCCCTATCTACCTCTGTGCTTTTTGCATGTGGCATGACTTCGTAATCATCCCCTGTGACAAGTGCAAGTTGTGGCTGCCCCTGCAGTGGGTAGAGTTTGGGAAGGAAAGGAAGAAGGCTAAGGCAGAGACTAAGCCCAAATGGTTGCCAAAGCAACTCTAGCTCTTTCTCCCCTCATGGTTTTCGACCTGCTGTGCCTTCCTCAGGTTCCTTTTAAGATTTAAAGGTCACTCATGAATGGCAGAGGCAAGGGACAGTGGTAATACCACCAGTAGGACAATGCCCTGAAGAAGGACCATATATCCATTAAAGGGAGGGCCAAGCAATGACTGCTGATGACTCAGCAGGTAGACCTATAGGCTCCCCCCAAGCCCCCCATTCTTAGCTCACAAAGATGGTGAGGTTGCAAACACTAGGGCTGAGTTCTCTGGAGGAATTCAAAGAAGGGAGGAAACCCCAATTTGCATTTGGAGCTGCCTTCAGGTAAGGCAGAAGTATCACCTTCCCCCAGTGAGGTAATACTAGTACAGTACTTCTACCTTCTATTCAAAGTTTGCCGTCACTTGTACTGATCGAAGATGACGTGTGCAGGAATTTCAGTCTGAGAAAGTTGTGGATAACCTTTGTATTGATGGTGAAATTTTGCTTCTAAGCTGCTAAAGGTATAGGCTAATACTAGGAGCACCAGAACTTCTGTTGTCGTGGCCTCCTCTTCTGCTGAGGCATCTGAATGTTACAACCATGAAGATATCCTTGCTTGGTTTTGGAGTAGATTCTGGATCCTCTCCTCTAGCGGTATTGTTGTTGCTGTCCTGTAAGTCCTTGACTCTGAGGACTGACAAGGGACTGAGGCATACTCGCCCTCCTTCCCCTCCTCTTGCTGCCAAACCTAAAACTGGACACCAACTGCTCCGAAGAAGGAGAAGAAGCAGCCTCTTGTGAAGACCAATCTACCAGAGTCTCCCAGGACTTTCTTTGTCTGACCTCCCCTCACATATGAGAGAGAGGGATACGGGCGGTGTAGTACTGTCCACTAACCCAGTCTGGGAAGGGGGTTTGGTATGAGGTACAATGTCTTCTGGGACATCTCTCATTGTTGAAGTTAATTCCTCAGAGTGACTCCACCAGCAATTACTTCAGTGGTGTCTGAAACATAATTGGGTAGCAACCAGTCACCCTCCTTTCAGTCTCGCTTTGGTGGTTGAATGATGAGAACCTCATCATGGGATTCCACTTGTCTCCTAAAAGGCTGCTGTTCACAGATGCCTCCAATGATGTATGGGGCATGCACATCAACCTACTGGAAATGCAAGCAGTGCATCTAGCATTGCAAGTTTTCCAAAAAAGTTTTATAGGGCACTCTGTAGTATTGATGAGCGACATCACGACCATAGTGGCCTACGTCGGCAAACAAGGTGGCACTGTTTTACAGCCTTGTGCAATTGGCGAAGCAGATGCACACAACGATACAGTGAAGCTGCTAGGGAAGTTCATTCCAGGCAAGAGGAGTGAACTAGCTGACACACTCAATTGCCAGGGATAAGTGATAGGAGCAGAAGGGTTCCTACATCCTCTTGCAGTGGAAAGGTTTTTTTTACTCTTTGGAGCCTGCCATTGATAGTTCCAAATCTACCACCGGCTCTAGATGATATCTTCCAGCACCCTTGAGACATCAACACTTGTATGTTTTGCTCATTTCTCCCTAATTCAACGAGTAATCAATGACATTCAATCTCAGAATGACCCTGATGTTCTCAAAGGTCCACATGCCTAATAGCTTCCAGATCTGCTGATGTTCCTCATCAAGGTACCAAGGAAACTACCCCAGGGGCCTAACCTTCCCTGTCAGCCCCATCTGCAGAGGTACCACAACTTTATGTCATCCATGTCATTAAACAGGTGGTGATTATCTACAGTAGCATCTTCTTCCAGTGAAAATCCTTTTGCAAAGCCCTGCATATATATAAAGATCCTTTTAAGCTGTCTACCAGGGAAAGTGAACTATCATCTCCCATCTACAATTTGCATTATAGAAGGGATACTTCCCCAGTCAGAGCCTCATTGCAATTGATTGTTTAATTCTCTTCTCATGTACCTTTGTCAGGAGAAGCTCCTCTTAGTCTCAGTGGTGAAAGACTATCAGTCGGCCTAAAGCCAGGTCTTACTCTGTAGGGTTTAGGACCTTTCTTCATCGTGGGAACTGTCTATGTAGCTTCGAGCAATCTTGTCCTACCAAGGAACTCAAACTGCCAGCATGGGACGTCGCACGATTTTTCAAGTCCCTTGAGACAGGTGTCAATAGGGATCTGACCCTAAAGACTATCTTCCTTCTAGTCTTAGCCTCAGCGAAGCATGTAAGCAAAACTGCATGGCATCTTGTATTTCATTAGTCATTCAGGAGATGGAAGAAGGTCTCCTTTACCTTTGTTCTGGAGTTTGTAGCTAAAAGCCAGAATTGAGCAATTCATGAATGACTCCAGGTTTGATTCCTTCATCTTCTCCCTGAAAAATAAGTGCCTAGAGCTCTGAATAACTTGCTTTTATGCCCTGTAAGGGCATTACCTGAAGAGGATTCAAAGCTTCAGACTACAGCCACAGAGGAACTTTCTCAGCATCGGTAGGGAAAAGAAAAAGATTTCCTGAGATACAGTCTCCTACTGGCTCACGAGACAATTGGGTGGATGTATCCTGCAACCAGAGACAGAGCTGAAGGAATATCTGTGCACACACAGGGATTTGCTCTACCCTAGCCTTCATGAAGAACCTGTCAAGTGGTGCAAGTTTTGAAAGATGGAGTTTGGAAATTCCAAATAGACCTTCATCCCCTACTATCTTAGGGAGTACATATATCTACAGGTCCTTAGATCCCTTTACCCCCAAGTTAGTGGTAGTTGCTCTACAGGGTGTCTAGCAAACCTAGCTCCCTCAGAGACAAGAAGCATCTTGGCTAAGATAGTGGTTGCAATATATCTAGGACGAGAGGTAAGAATATCTGGCCCTTTTCTTCCTCTCTTTTGGGAGGGGCTCAGCAGTTGTGCAGTTATTTGCTTGATTGGATGTTAGATGTAGGTAAGCCTCAAAATCGATAAAGTTTTCTTTTCAGTACTTGTTCAGAATTCTCTCTCCCATCCTCCTAAATGAGGGGGGACGATACACACACGTGTATGCAAATCCAGTTCTTATAAAAGAGCATACTTTGCATTCAGACACCATATCCATGCATGGATATAGGTTCTTCCATGACCATCTACCAATCACTTGTTAGGAACATAGCCTTTTTATTGTGACATATATCTACCCAGATTGTTAGAAGATTGGCAGGAGTCATCACTTCAGCTCCTTTAACAGGTCCAAGTGCCTTAATATCCTGGGAACTGAACCATCTAGTTTGGTTTCATGAATTTCCTCCTTCCTAAAAGTAAGTCTCTTATATAGGATGATGGTTTGTATTCATTTATGAACATACCACATTTTTAAAGGAAGTATCCTTTTTCCTAACTCCAAAACCAGTTCTTAAAGTTTCATTTCCTGCCTCAGCCACCCTGCAAATTCTAGGGTAACGTCAAAGTTAATGCCCAGTGGCTTACCCACCACCCACTAGTAACTACCACCACTTTGTTATGAATTTTAACAGCTGGATTCTAACTTCGCTGAAGTCATATGAACTCCTATTGTAGGACTTGGGTTTGTATAGTTTGGAAAAATAAGTTATTTTTCATGTGGTTTCTATCATAAATCTTTGCTTACTCTACTATTCATCAATCATCTTGTTGCCTTTCTATATCACTAAATCTTCTACCATTCTTTCATATGGAAAGAAAATTTGTTCAGGCAATTTTAGCTTAAATAGTAATTTTATTTTTATGTCATTAGAAAGTAGATATTTTAGGCTTATTGTACCAGTGTTTTGTTTACAGTAAAATGTATGTTTCAATGTTAAATATACAATTTCATGAAAATATGAGATAAAACTAACAGAAAGATAAGTTTTAATAATAATGATGACAAATTTTTGTTAGAATAATTTTATGTATTCTTTAGAGTTCATTTTGATATATTAAAAGTGTGCTAATACTGTAAATTTTGGCAATGACTGTTGTTTATTTCTTGTCTTGTTTGAGGTATTAACCCTTTTACCCCCAAAGGACGTATTGGTACGTTTCACAAAAGCCATCCCTTTACCCCCATGGACATACCGGTACGTCCTTGCAAAAAAATGCTATAAATTTTTTTTTTTCATATTTTTGATAATTTTTTGAGAAAATTCAAGCATTTTCCAAGAGAATGAGACCAATCTGACCTCTCTATGACAAAAATTAAGGCTATTAGAGCAATTTAAAAGAAATTTACTGCAAAATGTGCTGGGAAAAAAATAACCCCCTGGGGGTTAAGGGTTTGAAATTTCCAAAGAGCCTGGGGGTAAAAGGGTTAATTTCTTGTCTTGTTTGAGGTATTAAGATATTTGATAGATGGGTAATCTGTTGATCAAGTACAATATCTGCTTCATCGTTAGTATCATACATTCTCTGACACCAAGTGTTTTGTCATTCCAATACCTGACTTTCGAGTGATCACTTATTTGTTTTTGTTTCTTGTTGATGTCGGCTACCCCCCAAAATTGGGGGAAGTGCCTTTGGTATATGTATGTACTTATCACTGTATTGAATAATCACCATGATAAGAAATTCAGAGTAAATTCAATTTCAAAAACATTTTGATTGAGAATGTTATCATCATGAGAGGTTAGGAAAGTTCAAAAAAAATTAATAATAAGATTTTAACAATTGATATATAATTAACAGGAGCAACAGATTATTTTTTTTACATAAAATACTAGTTTCTTAATTGAGTTTTAAAGTAATATATTACACCTTTGAAGGTTGATGTTACTTTAAAGTTTTTAAGTTTTCAAAGTAGATTAAAAGTAGCAAAAATATTTAGAGAATTTGTCAGCAATAGATTGATGAAAATATTGTTACTGCATCAATTTGAATTAGTTTATGACTCATAGGTCTTGTTTGATGTTTCTGTTATTAAGAGAGTGTTGAAAATTTTTGAAAAGTAAATTTAAAGCGGTGAAAATTTTTGAAAAGTAAATTTAAAGCGGTGAAAATTTTTGAAAAGTAAATTTAAAGCGGTGAAAATTTTTGAAAAGTAAATTTAAAGCGGTGAAAATTTTTAAAAAGTAAATTTAAAGAGCCTGAATAGCCAAGTAGGAAGAGATTAAATGAAACACATGTAAAGTAATAGCAGTAAGCAAAAGAGGTGGTGAAGTGTTGATGTATTATTGAACCTTTATTACTTCTACTGTTCACTTTAAAGGCATATTGTAAAGGATACCTTCTTACTGATACTGTTGATGTGAGTGTCAGTTTACATAATAAAGTTAAGGCAAATACAGAAATTATCTATTTGAAATGCCATAGTGGCTATTAATGATGATTGATAACTTATGATTTCTTCAAATCAAAGAGTAAAATTTTTGTTACAGTTCAATGGCACATTCTGTTGCAAACAGTCCAGGGCAGTTAGATAATGGAGGATCTTTTGAAGTGAATCTAACTGCTTGGTGTAATACTGGGTGCTCTTGTTCCTCTTCATTGGTAGAACCAGTTTGTGGCAATAACGGACTGACTTACTTTAGCCCGTGCCATGCTGGATGTACTTCTTATTCACCACAGCACAAATTTGCCAATTGCACATGTAAGTACAGTAATTCATTTAATAAGTTAAAAATTATAGTTGTAAACTTGTGGTTTTTTAAATGTTTATTGGTATGAAAATTAAGATTGTGGTTGTGTTACATTATTGATTTTAATTTCCATTTCAATTACGGTATGTGTTCATAAATTGTGTAATGATATACTTGTGCTATATTGCAATGAGTAGGCCCAAAAAATAATCATACTTTGCTGCTGTTATACTTCACATATAGTGAATGAAATTGTTTACAACTGTGAAATTTTTTATTTGAACTATTACATTTTGTGTATACATACAGCAAAGAGGAAATGATTAAGTGTATCTTTATCATTTTTAGGCATTCGTGGAGAGGTCAACCAGTCTTCACATTATCTTTCATCCTCGTCATTGTCACCAGAAGCAGCAGGATTTTCTGAGGTGACGGCGGTTCCCGTTGCAACGGCAGGCCCGTGCTACATTCCTTGCAATACCATCATGCCCTTCATGATATTGTTGTTCTTTATGTGCACTGTTGTAGCCATAAGTCAGATGCCCTTACTTATGATTGTTTTGAGGTAAGTGTGCCTTGACATATGTTGTAGGATCATAGCATTATAATTATTATTTTTTATCTGATAACTTTATTTCCTCTCAGTTCAAACTGCTCAAACTATTTTAGGAACACAAGTTTAATTATATTTGGTTTTCTTTTATTATTACCTGGCAATTATTTTTTATCTTATTGATATGATTAGCATCAAAATGCTTATTTTTGCTTTCTATAGATATTTCTAAGTTCTTCAATGAAAATCTTCAAGTTTATTTAAAGAATGAAGGCCAGGTAATGCTGTATAATCCACGAATTACCAGGACTCATATAGGAAGAGAACTTTTAGTTTATTGACAGTAAGGAACATTGATGGAAATGGAAGTACTGTGCTGTACTGTTCTCTGCAAAATGTGAGCAAGGTATACCAATAGTGTAGTTATTGAGCACACCAAGATTGAAGCATATTTATGGGTTGCTTGTAAAACCTATCTAGATAGGTTTTACAAGCAACCCATAAATATGCTTCAATCTTGGTGTGCTCAATAACTACACTATTGGTATACCTTGCTCACATTTTGCAGAGAACAGTACAGCACAGTACTTCCATTTCCATCAATGTTCCTTACTGTCAATAAACTAAAAGTTCTCAATAGTGTAGTTATTGAGCACACCAAGATTGAAGCATATTTATGGGTTGCTTGTAAAACCTATCTAGATAGGAAAATGGAAATTTTAATGAAGCATTTAAGCATACAATAAACGCTCTTCATATCCCATTTCGCTTATCGCTCTCTCAGTGCATCTTGGAATTATAAATATGAATATGTAAATCTATATTGTGGGTTTCTGAGGGCAGATAAGTTCATTTTTCAAAAAAATAATTAAAATATGATAAGTATTTAATTATCATTGCTTCCATATAGGGGTGCAATACAATACTGTACTAGAGGGGTCAAGGTAGTGAGGGAAATTTGGAAATTTTTTATTTTTAGATTGGCATCTACATTTTACCAAGCTTTGAGTAGGAAGCCTTATGAACCTTGGTCGAGATTTATAGAAATAATTACGCATTATACTGTACATGGCATTACTAAAGGATGATGTATGTAGCACTATATCATAAGGACTGATTGTAAATTATATCTCCATTTTAAAAGACTAATTATCATTCATGAAGAAATGCTTTTAAGAACCAGGCATGTTTTCTTGTTTGAAATCTACAGTTTGAGGAGGTAAAAATTTTTGTTGGAAGATATTCTCATTGTATGGTGACACTAAAATATATTTTTTTTTTTTTTTGGTACCATAGTTTATAGTACTGTATTTACCATTTTTAACAATGGTTAAATTTTAATACATTGAAAAGGAAAGATGAAGAATTATCATTGGCATTATAAACTATGCATTAATAAATTTGATAATAAAATTTACAGTAATAAGGTAATATTTATAAGACACAACAGCATATACAACATTAAGAAAAAGCGTTGATTTATAATAAAAGTGAGTGATAACAATAAATATTTTAGTGTTTACTAAATACAGTATATGGGATTTGTTTAATTTTTATTACATTCATTCTAGTACTAAAATTTCAAATTTATAATCATTCATTTCACAGACTTAATTTCTTAATAGCTTTTCATATATCAATGATTATAGCTAACATAAATGAAGGTTACATATAAGCATTGAACAACCAGTTTTCTTGGGATAAGAGTACTTCTTGAATAAGGTTGTTGGCTAGAAATACTGTTGAAGTTTGAAATACATTTAATGACAAGAAGCACTTTCTGTTACAATGCCCCAAGATCATAAAATTAGTGGTAGAAGTATATTTTGTCTAGTATTCTGGCTGATATATTGATATCTAATTTTCAATTACAATAAGACATTTTAAGTAAGTCTGTACAGTTCATCTATTCATCCAATGTATTGCCAATCACAATTGTTTCTTGATTTTTAGTTTCTGCAGGAGGTTTTAGTTCTGAATATATTTATCTAGAATATTATCAGTACAGAATTAAGAAATCCATTCTATTTCAGATCAGTGGATGAAGAAGAAAGATCTTTTGCACTGGGCGTTCAGTTTGTAATATTTCGGCTTATAGCTTACATTCCTGCACCCATTATGTTTGGATCAGTAATTGATTCTACATGTTTGATGTGGAAGAGCTCTTGTGGGGAGAAGGGTGGTAGATGCTTAATCTATGATATTGAAATGTTCAGATACAGGTTAGTGTACAACATTATTCTTTACTGTAGTGGAACCTCTACATACGAATTTAATCCGTTCCAGAACCAACTTCGGATGTAGAAATTGATCGGATGTCGAAACGAATTTTCCCCTAAGAATACATTGAAATAGGATTAATCCGTGGTTGAGCCCAAAAACCTATGATAACTTCTTAATAAACTACTACACATAATTTTCCCATGAGAATAATGAACACTAAATTAGATAATAGACATGTAAATAAGAAGAATAGACATGTAAATAAGAAGAATTAGCAAAAAATGATAAATAAGAAACGGGTTTTTAGCGTCACTTTACCTTAGAAACTCCAGCGCAGGTGTTGTTAGTCTTGCTATGCAGAGAGGAGACGGACGGGCGGCGAGGAGGTAGAGAGGTTAACTACGATAAACGTACACTACCGTAACTTATTCTAACTTACACTAAGTGAACTTTAACATAACTTAGCTTTTTTTTTATAATTTATATTTTTTGTTACATTTTCTTTTTTTCTTTTTGATGATTAATTTTAATCACTTTCACTCTCTACACTTAAAATTGATTGAATTTTTTTCTCTTCACTCTTTGCTGTTTTCTTTGAACCACTTCCTTCCTCTTCATCACGAGTTCGCTTCGTAGTTTTTTTAAAGAAGCTATCGATAGAAAGTTGCTTGGTACAGCTTTTCAGAATGTTTCGAAAATAAGTTAGGGAAACATAATCAAACTGCGCAGCTACACGACAAACCTGCAATTTCTTTGGATGGTATTTGTCGATGAAGTCGACCACGTCTTGATATTTTCCTAACACCTCTTTTATTTGCGCGGAACTTATTGCAAGTTCACTCATACGGACGCCACGCTCATGCTTTTCAATAATTCCTTGCTTTACTTCTAAAGAAAGCATTCCCTTATTCCTTTTCTCACCACTACCACTACCACTTGCGAAACTAAGCCTTTTAGGACCCATGATTTTCGTAAAATACCGTAAAAGGATGAATGTAAAAAATCACGATTAAAACACAATAAATAGCAGAACGCACAGGGCACAACCACATAAAGCCAACGAGAACAGAGGACTGACCAGAGCCACGCTAATTGAGGGTCCCTCCGAGGTTGAAGTGCTGCCTTCTATTGGCGGAAATAAAAAACACATCAGGCGCTATGAGCACCGACTACGCATACGAGTATTGTTTACTTCGGGTGTCGAAAAAAAAATTCGGGTGTAGAGTAGGAACGTGTTCGAATTGTACTTCGCGTGTCGAAAAATTCGGATACAACCGGTACGACGAAAATTGCTACTTCGTGTGTCGAAATAAAATTCGGGTGTAGAGTCGAAAATTTGCTCGAATTTTACTTCGGATGTTGGAAAATTCGGATGTAGATACGTTCGTGTGTAGAGCTTCCACTGTATATGAAAGATAACAAGCCGTACTGTGTACTTTAACTAGGAATCTGTCTTGATTTACTTGATCCAATACTATATAGGATATAAAAATTTTAAACTTTAGTTTCCTGATATTTCTAATGCGATAAGATATACTAATTTTAAAACTTTAGTTTCCTAAAAAGTTGAAATTTTTCAAGTCCTATGGATGCTCTTTGCATATATAAATAATTCCTAATTTATGTTTCCCTGTTTGCAGATATGTGGGTATATGCACAGCAATCAAGATTATATCTGCAGCTATTTTTGTATTTGATTGGTTACTGATCCGATGGAAGTATAAATTGGATATGGAAGGAACCATGACAGTAGGAGATATTGTAAATTCCCTCATGTCTGTGGATAAAGATCATGAAGCTGATAATTTAGCAGAGGAAAGTGTTTGGTTGCCAGAATTGCAAGGGTCACAACCATCAGCTGGTCACCAAGCCAATTTGATAAATACTTCCACAACCACTGCGGCACATCATTATCACCATAGGAGAAATGGCTCTTTAATCAATAATCGACAGCAGTTGCCATCACATGGTTCTGGTGGGTACAATGAAAATTAGTATTAGTATTATAAGTTTGTTTGAAGGAAAATTTTGGCTTGTTTTACTGATAAATAGCAGCAGTAGTGTGCTTAATGGCCTGGGTGAAATTTATACTGAATACAGTATAGAAGTTAGCAAATTCACAAAGTATTAGTGTTGAGGATGTATACATTAAATTTTTTTTTTAAATATATTTACAGAATATATAAATGAATTTCAGTAGCTTACTTTTATTTTTTATTTTATTAAAGTGTTGAAATTAAATTATAAAAGATAGTTTAAGATTTTATTTTGCCATATGAAATCTATGAGATGCCATGTTTTGCAAGATGCAGTTTGAAGTTTATGATAATATTGTATATATTTCCCCATTAGTTCAAATTAGTATTAAAAACAGTTCAATATGGTCTCTTGATATCCTCATTCATCCTCATGATGTCTGTTGGATTTTCAGTCTTGTTCACTCTCTAGCCAAATAAATGGTTTAGATCTATCTTATCCATGTCATTTCAAGATTTCTTGGACCTTAGGCCTTTTTACTGATTTTTTAAACTGTACAGTACACTGCTAATAGTTGGTCCAATTACTGTTCACCCCTTTTGTTCAAGCTATTGTTTTCTATTGCTTCATGTTATCTATATTCCTTTTCTATTTAATTGTTCCTCCTTTTGCGCATTCTCTGCACACTGTCCATGAATCTTATTTTGTTCCTACACAAATACAAACCATTGTTTAAGAAGCATAACTACTTTTTGCTAGGAATTTTGAAAATTAGGATTATTGCTTGTGTGTGCTTCTCAACCCACTTTTGAGTTCCTCTAGTAATGAGGTCTTCTTTAAAATCTGATTCAGGGAAAGCAGAAGTAGAGAATCATGTTTCCTGGGTGAAGGAATACAGTTAACTCAGCGTTACCACATGTTCTGTCAACCCAATTTCGAAGTTACACAAGTTCAATCAGGATTTATTAAGCTTACAACCAAATAGATTTTAGTTTTTAATGTAGTACCAAAAAAGGGAATATAATTTTACGAATTAATGTGGATCCATACATGTAAATGTAGATTATTTTACAATTTGGCATGTTTACAGTACATCGCAACTTTATTTGTGATTTTGGTTTGCTCTAAAATCATCATCATCTTCTTTGTCCGTATCTTTTCCCACTTTTATGTGGGGTCGATGTTTCTGGCCAGCGTATCTCAATGTACCTCTGTCCCACACTTCATCACTGGTTAATCCCTTTTGGTCGAAGGTCATCCTTGATACAGTCCATCCACCTTCGCTTTGGTCTTCCTCTCCTTCTCGTTCCTTGTTGTGGTTTGCTCTAAGATACAGTAGTATAAAATAGAAAGATTTTGTAAGCTTAAGTAACAAATTATTATAACAATTATATTGTTAGTAATAAAATAAACTTAATTGTTACATTTATCACTATTTATATTCAATATCTTTATTTACAGTGCGTACGTAGACGACTGTGGATTGTCAGCGTCATTTTTCAATACGCATTTTAATAAGAAGAAACTGGTCGAGTTCGATGAACAGGTTCAAGGATTAATAGGGAGTAAATCATATCAACAATACTCTTAACTATACGTGAGCATAATCATGATCCTGTCCAAAGGGGGAGAGAGGTGAGATTGGGAGTGTTTCCTGGATTTTTCTCTAAGACTTTTTAGTCCATCCGCGGAGACTCCATTTGTCCTTGGTAGAGCGATTTAGTTCATCAGTTAAGAAAGTTCTTATGATCTTGTCTAACTTATTCTTGAACCTGCTCAATTGAAGTACTCTTCAAGAAATCCTTTGTTAGAGTGGACAAATCCTGCTACATTGTCAACCCCAATGGCTTTCAATTCTCGTCCAGTGTCAACATAGAATCTGGAGACTGTAAGTTTCCCAAGTTCCTGGCACTAAGCTAGAGTACAATTACCCTTGTGGAGGTGGTGGAGGGCATCTTGGCTCCTATGAAGGGAGAAAGAACATTCATTGATTGGCACCTTTTGCACTCCCAAGGATAAAAAAACCCATCCTTGAGGTGCCATGGTCGGAACTTGTATGACAGCTTTTCAAGGACGGGGAACCATTCTATCCAACCGTTCTTCCTTGGTCATTGGTCTTGCCATTGGCAGATGCCCTTCCATGCTCCCGTCGCCGCCGCAGGAGTCATCATCATCATTGGGATATTCCTCTGTCTGGCTGTTATCGCCGTCTTCCCCTCTCCTGTTCTTAGTTAGAATCTTCTGGGGGAGGGGAGTGCGGCTGCTCACTCGTGGGTGGCTGGCAGTGTACTCCGTGAGGTAACACCTTTCCCGATCCCGGGTTAGGTTGCACTTCTGAATGGTTTTTTTGCATGTTATTTATCTTTCAGCTTTGTCTCTGTGGGGTTCCCCTCCTTCTCACCGGAGGGTTGTGGTTCTCTTGAGTAGTTATTTTTTCTCAGCTGAATTTAATTAACTGTAATTCTTGTTTTTTACACTGCTGTTCTCCTTCTCCTGTTGATGTCGGCCGTGGAATGGAGTGTGCAATCAAAATTTTATGTCTATTCTCTTGGACACCTTTCCTGTCCGCGGACTAGAAGCTCTTCCCAAGGGGGTTTTTTGTTACATAATTTGTTTTAGCTTTCCTCATTTAGCAATGCCGTTCTTCTTCGTTCGGCGATGATAGCAGATGCAGAAAGCAGCGCCTTTTGTCCTGGTGGTTACTGCTGTCAATGTGACATCACTTTCCTGTTCCCCTGCGTTTGCGGCAGCTCCTGATCATCACTCTAACCTTGAGAAACTACCTCTGGCTACGTTTTCTCTGGTAACCCTCGATGTAGACCTTCAACGTAAACAAGGCTTTTAGAGAGGAATTAAAGAGCGCTGCCTGGAGGTTTGCGTCCATGGGTTGGTTTTCTTTCCCTTCTGAGGGAAAGTTTTCGTCCTCAGAAGTTAGGCCCTATTTCTCCCTTCAGAGGGAAACCTCCCTTCATCATCTCGTGCCTCTCCTGCGAGGGCCCCTTTCTAATTAAGGGGCTTTCATAAAGACTTTTCTTCGGAGACCTGCTGACGGTCAGCTTGCTGTTCGACGTCGGGTTAGTGGCAGAAGTTCTCGCCAAGTTCTCCTCTTCACCTTTGGAGTTGCTCCTGCCTCTTTTGGTTCCCGACCTTCGCTTCGGTTTGTTTGTCGCCTGCAAGGGATTGTTCTCTATCTCTTCCCGAGTATGTGTCGACTCACGAGGGTCACTTTTCTTAGCCTGAGCTGCAGCTACAGTTCATCGGCAGCGTTCACCATCATCAGGGCTCTGCTCGATATGCACCTGTTCGTTGGATCAATATCAACCTACAACGCGACCGTACCATCAGCCCATGGATCGCTTGGTCATCGCCTACAGCCGAGAACTCAATCAACCTCTCGTAAGTCGCTTGCTACGCAAGAATCGCTTGCAGTTTGACAGCCGCCTATTCTTCCTTCTGCCTCTCTGGAATATCCTGCTACGCGTAAACCGCTTGCAGATTGACAATCGTGTGCGGTTCCAGCTGTTCAAAATTGTGTACTTGTCAGCGTCAGGAACTTGGTCTTCTATCAGACAGCGTACACTCGCGTCTCTTAACCGAAACACCTATCACCATCAAAGCATAAAACGCCTAACGGTGCATGAATCTCCTCAGCGTGAATCATCGGTCTTCCTTGTCCAGTGATTCGTCGCTCGTCGATGCTTAAACGCTTACTGTTTAACAAGCTAGCGTTCGGCGGTTGCTCAAAGTGTTTCAGTCTAACACTTCTCTCTCCTTCGGAAAGCAATCGCCCTTCAGAGCCATGAATCACCGACGCTGCCATCGGATCATGAATCGACTGACTATAGTCGATGTTCGACAACTCTTGTTACACTCCTAAGCGCACAATTACACGTGAACCGCTTACTTGTTTAACTTCTCGTCAATCTTTTGCTACGCGAAAATCATCAATCGTCTTGCCAACAGCATTCACCTCAGCGACCACATGGGTTGCTTAGACCTTCACAGTATTGGGAATCGCTCATCAATCGCTTAACATACCAGCGTTTGACCGTATCTCTGAGTGTTCCCAAACCATCACTTCACTGTCCTTCAGAACACGTTAGCCTATCTGTTCACTCAATGATCAGCCTTGCTCGGCTATACATAAGGCGCTTACTCGAGTATCATCGACAAACCGACCTGCCTCTCGTGCAGCGGTAACGATCGATCTCGCGTTATTGCAGTATTGCTTGCCAACGCAGGAAGACTACCTCCTATCGATCATTAAGTTATCGGTCCTCACGTTGGCAATCACCATCGCGTCGTGACGAGTAGGTTTCCACCGTTCTCCAATGCGTCAGTGCTGTCACGTCCTCGTGTAAAGAGGATCTCCAACTGCAACCACCAAAGGTGATGGTTGTGGCGGCTAGGAAGGTAGTAGTTAACGATTGTTCATTGTCATACCAGGTAGGCTTTGGACACCTTCCTTCTCGGTAACAGCATTCTGAAACGTCCAGTGGTTTGTGAATCGCCACCCCAAGAGTTGTTGATTCATCGTCCTGCCTCTCGCTTGGTGGTAGCGATTGAGCCTGGGTTTTTTGGTGTATCTCTTGTCAACCACAACGTATGCTAGTAAGTTGACGAGAGATACACCAAAAAACCCATGCTCAATTGCTACTGCCGAGCGAGAGGCAGGACGATGAATTAACAACTTTTGGGGCGGCGATTCACAAAACACTGGAAGTTTCAGAATGCTGTTAGCGTGAAGGAAGGTGTCCAAAGCCTACCTGGTATGACGAGGAACGATCGTTAACCACCCTACCTTCCTAGACGCCACAACCATCATTTTTGGTGGTTGCAGTTGGAGATCCTCTTTGCACGAGGACGTGACAGCACCGACGCATTGGAGAACGTTGGGAAACCTACTTGTCACGACGCGATAGTGATTGCCAACGTGAAGACTGATAACTTAATGATCGATAGGAGGTAGTCTTCCTGCGTTGGCAAACAATACCGCAGTGACGCAAGATCGATCGTTACCCCTGCACGAGAGGCAGGTCGGTGTGTCGATGATACTCAAGTAGGGGCCTTATGCATAGCCGAGCGTGAAGGCTGATCGTTGAGCGAACAGGTAGGTGAACGTGTTCTGAAGGACAGTGAAGCGATGGTTTGGGAACACTCAGAGCGGTCAAACGCTGGTACGTTAAGCGACTGATGAGCGATTCCCAATACTGTGAAGGTCTAAGCAGCCCGTGTGGTCGCTGAGGTGAATGCTGTTGGCAAGACGATCGATGATTCTCGCGTAGCAGAAGATTGACGAGAGGTTAAATAAGTAAGCGGTTCACGTGTAATTGTGCGCTTAGGAGTGTAACAAGAGTTGTTGAACATTGACTATAGTCAGTCGATTCATGATCCGATGGCAGCGTCGGTGATTCATGGCTCTGAAGGGCGATTGCTTTCCGGAGGAGAGAGAAGTATTAGACTGAAACACTTTGAGCAACCGCCAAACGCTAGCTTGTTAAACAGTAAGCGTTTAAGCATCGACGAGCGACGAATCACTGGACATGGAAGACTAATGATTCACGCTGAGGAGGCAGGAGCACTCCGAAGGTGAAGAGTAGAACTTGGCGAGAACTTCTGCCACCAACCCGACGTCGAACAGCAAGCTGACCGTCAGCAGGTCTCCGAAGAAAAGTCTTTAGAAAGCCCCTTAACTAGAAAGGGAGCCCTCGCAGGAGAGGCACGAGATAATGAAGGGAGGTTTCCCTCTGAAGGGAGAAGTAGAGCCTAACTTCTGAGGAAGAAAACTTTTCCTCAGAAAGGAAAGAAAACCAACCCATGGACGCAAACCTCCAGGCAGCGCTCTTTAATTCCCCTCTAAAAGCCTTGTTTACGTTGAAGGTCTACATCAAGGGTTACCAGAGAAAACGTAGCCAGAGGTAGTTCCTCAAGGTTAGAGTGATGATCAGGAGCTGCCGCAAACGCAGGGGAACAGGAAAGTGATGTCACATTGACAGCAGTAACCACCAGGACAAAAGGCCTTGCTTTCTGCATCTGCTATCATCACCGAACGAAGAAGAACGGCATTGCTAAATGAGGAAAGCTAAGACAAATTATGTAACCAAAAACCCCCTTGGGAAGAAGCACCTAGTCCGCGGATGGAAAAGGTGTCCAAGAGAATAGACATAAAATAAGGATTGCACAGTGTAGCTTCAGAGAGCTTGTCTAGTGCCCTGCCAGCTGCTCCTGCTACTGCATTGTCTTCATTTTCTGCTGCCGAGATCTGTGCTTCCTCCCCTGACGGACATCCTTCATGTGGAGAGTAAAGCCTGTGGCACGTCTCTCCCACGAGCATTTCCATTTCTAGTAAAAGGTCTCATAGAGACACTCCTCTTCGGAGGCTTGCTGTTGATCAGCCAGCTGATCCCATGCTCGTTGATTGTCGCTAGACGACGAGACGTTACACTTCTTTGCAGTCTCGGTCTTCTTCAGAAGAAGAAACTGTCCATCTTTTCTCCTGGTTACCGACCTTCGCCTCCATCTCCGAGGATCGCTAGGCTCCGAAACTCTGCCATGGAGAGGTTCTTCCTCTTAGAGCCAAAGGATGTCGAGCAGGCTGCGGAGAGGTAGAGGAAATCCAACACGGATTCCCTCCTCCTTTGGGCTTTTACAGCTCGGCCCTACCTCCAACCCTTCCAAGAATAGCCATACGAAACCATCAACTATTAAAACGGCAGAGGTTTCGGAAACGGAGGTGTCTTAAAGCCCTTTCCTGTCAAGGATGGAAATGGCAACAAATCCAATCATTGAGGAAAACTTCAGAAAGATGGCGGTAGAAACCGTCAACGCGAGACAAGATGTCCCTCGCTATGATGCCTATGAAGCTGCTTGACCAGGTGAATGCAGCTCTAGGCCAAACTTTGGACGATTTTTGTGATTCGTTCAGGGTATCGCGTCCCGTGCTTTTCATCTCTCCCTCTACTAACCAAGAATTCAGTGTTTTATGAGCACCTTTGCGATGGGATCAGCAAAGGGACAGGCTCTTCGGGCCGAAGTCCATTCCTGGTTGGAGAAAGGCTCCAGGAGATATCCTCGACGGTTCCCATGGATTCTTGACTGGTCGACTCTTTGTTTGGACGTAAGTCACTGATCGTTCAGCTGTGTACTTGTTTGTTATTAAGACTATGGAGACAGCAGACATAGTCAGTCTAGTGATAAGACCACAAGACTTCATGTGTACACTGAATTTAAAGGATACATACTTCCAGATCTTCAAGGAAGTATCCGAGTTGCAATATCGACAAGAAGTCATACCAGTTCAAGGTGCTGTGTTTCGGGCCTTTCCACAGCACCTCGGGTCTTGACAAGAGTGTTTGCTTTATGTCATCTTTGGCTCACAAGTTCGACATCTGTCTCCTTCATTACCTGGACAACCGGCTAATCCTAGCAGACGCTGTGGCAACCCCCCTTCAACACCGAGACAAACTTCTGAGACCTTGCCAAGATCGGCGGATCATGGTAATCTCGAGAAGTCTTCCCTGCTTTCCACTCAAAGACTGGTATGCCTGGGCATAGTATTAACACCAAACATCATAAGCCTTCACATCAGATAGAATAGCAAGGCTGTGGAAAGTCGCAGGGCCTTTCCTCAAACAATAAGATCTCCCAGCCCAGAAGGGCGTATGTCTTCTCGGACATATATCATCCTTGGCCCGTCTAGTTTCCATCAGTCGCCTCAGGATTCAATCTCTCCAGTGGCGTCTGACGTCCAGTTGGAAATCAGAATTTGATTCCACGGACACACTGATTCCCAGGAAATAAAAAAAAAAAAAAAAGACGTATCTCGAATGGTGGCTAGCAGACGAGAATATGATGAAGGGTGTCAATCTTCTCGTCCCTCCTCCTGGACATGATGCTGTTCTCGGATGCATCAAAAGAAGGGTGTGGGTCCCACGTGCGGCACTACACGGTCTCAGACCTTTGGGAAAAGTCCGAATAGTGCCTTCACACTCAAGATGAATGCCGGTTTTCTGGCCCTTCAAGAGTTCCATCACTTCCTGGCAGTTCACTCAGTTATGGTAATAAGCGACAACACCACATTAGTACTAGTATCAAGGAGTAAGGAGGTACTTTTTTGCAGCCCCTATTCCTTCTAGCAGTAGAGAGGTACTGAGATGAGATGGACAGAAGTCCCCTCGGTCTCACTGTCAGCTCATTCCTAGCAAGAGGAATGTGCTCGCCAACAATTGGAGTAGAGCATTGAAGAGCATCGAGACAGCAGGTTTTGAATGGTCTTTGTATCATCTAGTAGCCAACTAAGTCCAGACTTTGCGGAGTTCCCCAACTGTGAACCTGTTCGCAATGACCCTGAACTTCAGGCTCCCGTTGGACTGCTCCCCAGTCCCAGATCCCAAGGCTCTCTGGCAAGATGCATTCCAACAACAGTGGGACAACATCGACTTGTACGCATTCCCACCATTCAGTCTCATGAGAAGAGTACTCAACAAGACCAGAACGTCGGTCAATCTTTCAAAGACCCTCATAGCTACACTATGGCATCACTGCTGCCTATAAGAGAACTACCTCCACGATACAATCTACTCGGACAACCACATTCAACCACATGTCAACTTTTCCACATGGCAGTAGCTTCGCTACATTTTTACCCCTGGAGACTATCCAACATCTCCTCTCTCAGAGAGGTTTTTTTGCAACAAGTTGCGAAAGGGGATGCATGGATAGCTGCAATAGTCATCAACTTCATTCTACCAGGCAAAGAGGAACTACTGCTGTGGTTGATGCCGTGGAAGGGGTCCCAATCCATTCAATACCAATATTCCAGCAATAGCGGAATTTCTCGTGTATTGAGGGAAGAAACGCATCTTTCGGTTTCAACGATTAAAAGCTATCGCTCAACCTTGAGTCTCTCGCTTTAAACTGAAAGGAATGGGCATTTCCTCATCTTTAGAATTTCCAACCTCATATGTGGTTGTGACCTTACCTGTCCTTGGTCAGAAGTGAGACCTCCCCCATAGCCCGTGGTTTGAGTTCTTTGGTGCCTTGAAGAATTCCCGTACGAACCATTACGACAGGTAACAGTTAGCCTTCTAACCTGGAAGACTATGTTCCTAGTTGCCTTGGCCACAGCCAAAAGAGTTAATGAACTTCATGGTCTTTCGTCTGACGTCGTCCATTCAAGAGGATGGGTAGAGGTAAGCATCAGCTTCGTACCTGAGCTTGTTGCCTAGACTTGGAGAATACAGGTTTCAGATCCTAGATTCAACTCCTTCCGGATAACGAGTCTCCGCTCTGTAACTGTCAACCTAATCATCTGTAACTATGCCCAGTAAGATTTTTGAGGCACTACCTCAAGAGCTCGGCAGCAGCTCCGCCCAGAGCACCCTCACTGATTGTCAGCATGGGCAGAAACAAGAAAAGAATCACAGGAAACACAATCTCCACATGGATTCACAGACTCACTGACCTTGCTCTGAATCCCGATCCTCCTCCAGCACGTCATCCCAGAGCCCACGATGTCTGGGGCGTAACTAAGTCTCTGGCTGGCAAGAAGAATTACTCCATGATGCAGGTATTGCAAGTGGGCATGTGAAAAACGCCAAACTACGTTCACCGCCCAATACCTGAAAGGCATGATACATAGGAACCTCCATACGTTTTCTATTGGTCCTGATTTAGTACCTCAAGCTCTTTAATGGGAAAGTAGCAGAAGGTTGAGGGCATTGGTTACCAGGGTGTTTTAGTGAATGAAAGGTAAAGTCTGAATCATTCCCTTTCTTCATCCTCCCCTCTCTTGGGAAAATCAGCATCCTGTGGGTCCTCTGCGCATGCTGACCTCAAATCTCGGCAGGTAAACATTGCTCTCTGTGTATCCTAGTATTGTCCCAATAATGTTGCGCCCCCATACCTTGGCAAGGCGGTATTGGGAATGTCACTGTCTCCTCGGTTATTCCCTGCAAGTCTCAGAATAACCTTTACCTTGACAGTCACATTGCTAGTTTCTCACCACACTCGGCTTGCATAGGCTATAGACCATGCTTAGCAGGTTTAGCGAAGTGTTAGGGTCTCATTTTCGCTATAATCTCTGCACAATAGGGAGTACCCCAGTTAAGGCCAAAAAGCCACATTGACAGGGACTCCCACCCTCCTGATGGGCAAGTTACCCCTATTAAATAGCGTTTGTTTGTATTCCAGTTACGGAACAAATGACAAATTAAGTTTTTTTAACGGAAGGGTGAACTGATGCTAGGGGGATCAAATAATAAAATATGGTTATAATGATAGTAATTTTCAAAAATTCAGTGTTATTTTCATCGTAAGTCAAGATTACTAATTTCATTACATGCCTAAACATTATTTTAAGACTTTGGTTTATATTTTCTAGTTTATATGCTGTCTCTGGATAATTGTGCATAATTATTTTGTAAGCAATTGCTGTAAGTAGTCATAGAAATAAATTCTATAGATATATATATATGCTGCACAATAAATATTATGACTATCTCTAAAAGAACCAATTTATTTATGTTGCAGGTCATAAAAGATCACAGTCGGGATCTTACGTACCATCTCGTCCATGGGCAGGTCTTTATCAGCACAGGAGATCTCACTCAAGCTCTGGCTATCAGCATTTGCCTCTTCCTTCTGGCCCCCCACCAACTGGAATACTGGCAACCCAGCCAGGACATCAACGCAGGGCAAGCTCAGGGCAACAGGTCACTTTCCGAGGATTAGCAGAAGATCCTACCGATTTAACAGGAGTTAAAGTAGTTGTCCAAGGAAATACAAGTTGTGGCAGTGAAGAAGATTTGGCAATCAAAGTATAGACATTGCAATTTAAAACCAATGATTTAGCAGATGAAGCTTCATAAAAATATAAGTAGCTAAGAAATATTCCTTAGTTTTCACTAAAGATTCACCAATAGGCACAAATTAGATGTGCCCAACTTATTAACTAATCAGTATGTACTGTAGTTAAATGCTTCCAAGCGAGTGCGATTCGTGAGTCTGAGTATGAGCAGTGTTAGTGTACTCATGTTTCAAAATCTTAATAAATTTGGGACTTGTGGAAAACTAATTTATGCTGCCAGTTTTTTTTCTATTCTGTCATTCAGTGACATAATAATGCCAAAACTTGTCACAAATTTTGGTTAGAGTCCGTTGTTACACTGAAACAATCATTAACATGTTGGGCTAGAAAAGCTTGTTAGCTGCTATAGTAGATATGATCCTCTCTTTTTTAATATGTGATAGCTATGATTTTATAGAGTTCTATAAAATTAGAAGTGATAGTTTGTCTCCTTTTCATTCCAGTCCTCATAATTGGATAACACTGTGCCACCATTTTGGTTTCATTTTGTCCTCAGATTTAGTGACTTAAGCTCCCTTAAATTTTGAACCAAAAATTAAACAGTAGTGCTGCATTCGTAGTCTATTATTAGACAATAAATAAGCAGTTACTAAAAAGCCACCTTGAATGGTGCACAGGTTGTTAACTGTACATAAAAATATATTTAAAATATAGTAGCTATATAAAACTTAAAGTGCCTGAAGTAGAATGCTAGTGAGACCCAACAATCTGGGTTATTTTGTGGCTTTCTGCCCATTGACATAATGAGGGGTTGGTTTGAGTACCACCTTTCAAGATTCCTTTAGCCATTTGATGATGCATTTACTGTATATATGCCAAATAGATCAAACTTATTTTGCAATGTTGTATTTCTGGACACAATGAATTTATGTTCTTAGTTCTGTCCTTTTCAATTGACATGGTCAAAATGGCACATAATGAAAAATAGGATCTATTTTTTTATCAGCAATTTCTTGAGGGCAAAGCACAAAAGATAAAACTGTAAGATAATGTGCTTTTGGTCGCTGAATAAAAATTAGAATAATGGAATGATTCAAACATCGTGCAATATATACACAACTATTTAACAAGCTTTAACAAAGAGAGGGATTAAGAATTATCATTAATTTCTCCTATTCTAACATTTTCATGAGGAAAATGTTTTGATGTTTTGTAAGTTCGTTACATAAAAAGCTTTTTAAAGTTACTGTGGTACTGATTTCTCTTTTATGTTTAGTGCTATATCATTTTCTCCCATATTCAGGAAAATATGTACAGCTATGTAACTTGTGAACAAGCAAAATATATATAAATATTATATATATATATATATATAATGAAGTAAGCACATATGGTTGGCTAGACTGTTATATGGTATAACAATTGGATAGCTATTGTAAATAAGGTAAGATTCTCAATGGAAATGAGACGTGCAATAAATGAAAATAATTCTAACAACAAAATTATCATTTTCCTTCATAGTTTTAAGAATAGCTTTGTCTGTACTTACTGCATACGGTACCTAGTGTAATAATACAAGAAAGATTAGAAAAGTGTGAACAACAGTTTATCAAGTTTACATGGAGTCACATTATTTAGATTAATATATGGCTGATCAGAAGGATTTTAAAAATGGGGATTAAAAATCAGCACTAGATAAAGGACACTTAGAAATTCAAAGTGATGTAGCTAAGGGTCAAATGCATGCTATGAAGATACTTTAAAATTCAGATTATGCAATTTTTAAGTTGTAAGTTATGCTACAAAGGTCATATGCAAACAGAATTGCAAATCAATGACAACATTACATATATACATCCTGTGTAATCTTCATCTATTGTATGTATAATTCTTGCAAAAATATTATTTGGAAGAAACTACTGCATATAATTTTGCTTTTTAAGAATCTGTGAAAACATTTTTCAGGGCTAATAAAGAGTATTATCTATATAATTCAACATTGCACTTCACAGTAGTTATTAAAAGGTAAAATGGTTTAAAACCCCAAAGAGATTTTAAATTCTAAAAAATAGTAGTATCGGGTGGATAATTTCCACTTTCTGATGGCCAAGCTACATGGTGTATGTAAAACAAAGAACAGTTAAATGTAGGTATGAGTTTAAGCAGTAAAATTAATATTTGTTCCAACACTGAGTACTTACCTCGAACTACTTTCTTAGGAGTATCTGGGTTCTCCTCCCAACCGACCAGAGTTTTGTGTAGTTTACCCTAGTCCCGTTTCCTATGAGGGGTAACCTCAGGTGGAGTGATACACGCCCTGAGGCTAACCTAAGGTCAGAGAACATGCTTGCTCAGGTCTCGATCTCCAGTAAGTTCTCTGGTCGCGTCGCGATAACATCTCGACGCTCTCTCCTTACCCAGTGCGACCCTTTGTGTCCCCGACCCCCTTTGTGCCTTACATGGTCCCCACGTGGACCCATAGTGTTCATTCTATACCATTTCCTACCCTTCTCCTCAGCGTTCGTCGTGTACAGGCAGCTTATGTTCTCCTACAGCCACGTGTCCGAAGTGCGAGTCCTGGAACGAGGTGCAGTGGGTGCGCTTCGGCACCAAGAAGAAGAAGGCGTCCAAGAGGTCACATAGGAAGCCGAGCCTCTCCTCGCCGCTTACTTCTCCTGATGCCTCGTCGGATAGAGCTTCTCAGCCACCTTCCCCCCCAGAGTAGGGGACGAGGTAAGTCAGTTGTGGTGAAGAGGCTCATTGCTCTTCCCCAGGAGTCTGAGTGGGAGCGGTATAGCACCAAGAAGAAGTAGGCGACGAAGAGGTCGCCTAAGAAGCCGAGCGTCCCTTCCTCCCTTGCTTCGCCGGGTGTCTCGTCTGACCGAGCTTCCCTACCACCCTCCCCTACCCAGAGTAGGGGATGAGGTAAGTCCGTTGCGGGGAAGAGGCCCGCGGCCCTTCCCCAAGAGTCTGAATCTTCAGGATAGTGGGGTTGTGGCGTCGTTCCAGGCGAGTGAGGGGCCTGAGGGAGGGGCGGGAGTGTGTATGGGAGACTTGAGTCCTGGTGCAAGCAGGCCATGTCTCCTCTGATGACCCCATGTGGGGGAAAAATGTCCCTAATTCTTCTCCAGCCTCTTTGGCATGTTTTCCAGTCACTTCTGCAGCCGAAGGCGTTGCCGAGAAGGAGCCTTCCCCGCCGTCGGACCCCATTGCGTGGGTTTCCCCCAAGACGCCTTTTCAGGTTGCTGCTGAGGAAGGAAGAGGGCTTCGGGACCTGGTCCCCCACAGAAGAGCATTCACCCGGGACGACTCGGACCCTTCGGTACGGCCCTACAAATCTTCGGGCTCCTCATTCGAGTCATACTCTTTCTCCTCAGTGGAGGAGCTTTCCGGTGGCTCCATCCGTGATGGAGATAACTGCTCCATCGTCCCGGCCAACCCCATCCAAGCATTGAAGGGGCCGCTGACACACCCATGACGGCTACCTCCGTTCCGGCGGCTCCATCCGTGATGGAGCCAGCCGTGCCATCGTCCCGGCCAGCCCCATCCAAGCATCGGAGGCGGCCACTGACATGGCAGGGTACTTTAACCCAACGGATTTCCCCGGGAGGGGGTAGACCCATGACGGCTACCCCCGTTCCTGGCGGCTCCATCCATGACGAAGGCAAAGTGGTTTTCCCCCTAGCGGGTCGAACGGAGCTATTGCCTAGTGCTGGAGAGAGGCCCTCGCACCTTTGCCTAGTGCCTCTTCGGCTCCGTCTGCCCGTCGGATGTAGAAGTTGGCACACGTAATCTTTCCCTTGCCTTGCCCCCCGTAGAGGAGCTTCGACTTCACAGTTAGCCTTCAGACCCTCCTACTCGGGCTCCAGGAGAGGGCGTTCAGGCCGCGGCTCTCGAAGGAGTTAGGAGGGGAGGCCCCCTACTCCTGCCGATGCCTCAGGTGGGGGGATGCCTCAAACGATCTTGGCAAGCATAGCAGGACCACGGAGCAGATCCGTGGACCGTAGTAGTACTAAAGGAGGGGTACAGGCTTAGGAGGGGAGGCCCCCTACTCCTGCCGATGCCTCAGGTGGGGGGATGCCTCAAACGATCTTGGCAAGCATAGCGGGACCACGGAGCAGATCCGTGGACCGTAGTAGTACTAAAGGAGGGGTACAGGCTTAGGAGGGGAGGCCCCCTACTCCTGCCGATGCCTCAGGTGGGGGGATGCCTCAAACGATCTTGGCAAGCATAGCGGGACCACGGAGCAGATCCGTGGACCGTAGTAGTACTAAAGGAGGGGTACAGGCTTAGGAGGGGAGGCCCCCTACTCCTGCCGATGCCTCAGTGGGGGGATGCCTCAAACGATCTTGGCAAGCATAGCGGGACCACGGAGCAGATCCGTGGACCGTAGTAGTACTAAAGGAGGGGTACAGGTTGCCCTTCCTTGCGGACCCCCACCTCGGATCTCAGATCAACAGGCAGAGTGGTTGGCACCCAAGGACCCCTTGAGAGTAGCAGTATTGCAGGAAGAAGGCTCGGCAATGCTGGCGAAAGGGGCAGTAGAACCAGTCAAGAAACCGAGTCCAGTGTTCTACAACAGGCTCTTCCTGGTGGAGGAGGCGACAGGGGTCTGGAGACCGGTCATAGACCTTTCAGCCCACAACAAATTCATGTGCAACACCGACTTCATGATGGACACTCGACTTGAAGGAGGAGTACTTCATGAGGTCCATAGGCCTCAAAGACGTCTACTTCCAGGTCCCTGTCCATCCCTCCAGCAGGAGGTTCCTAAGGGTAAAATGGAGTACCCAAACGTTGCAGTTCAAAACCCTATGCTTCGGACTGTCGACAGCCCTCAGGGCTTCACGAGGGTCTTCGCAACAGTTTCAGACTGGGCGCACGAACAGGGTGTCCGCCAGATTCGGTACCTAGATGACTGGTCGTTGCTTTCAGCCTCAGAGGCAGTACTGAGGGAGCAAGGCGTGAAGCTCCTGCAGTTCTGTAACGTCTTGAGTATCATCATCAACCTGGAGAAGTCCCAGCTGATCCCCTCCACCAGGATGACCTACCTAGGGTTGGTCCTAGACTCCCGGATGGCGAGGGCCTTCCCCTCCGCGGAGAGACTGGACAACCTGAAACAGATACTCTGGCCCTTCCTGTCGGGGCAGCCCAGGAGAGCCAAGGACTGGCAAAGACTGATAGGACTCCCCGCACAAGATAGTCCTGGTGTCCCCGGAGACGAAGGAAGTCCTGGAGTGGTGGCACGTCAGAACGAACACCCTCAAGGGAATGCCCTTTGCAACAGACCCTCCGGAGATGTTCCTGTTCACGGACGCATCCAAGGAGGGCTGGGGTGCCCATCTTCTTGACAAAACTGCAAAAGGTAAATGGGAAGTCGAGGAGACGAACCCGCACAAACGTGCTGGAGATGAGGACCGTACAAAGGGCGTGCCTAGAGTTCGTCCATCTACCCTGGGGAAGCACCGTGGCTCCGGGGTGCGGCAACGCCACGGTGGTGGCCTACGTGAAAGAGCAAGGAGGACTGAAGTCGAAAGAACGGTGCAGTCTCACGATGGAGTTCCTAGAACAGGCTGAAGTGGAACAAATCAATTTTTCAGCCAGGTTCTCTTCGGGGAAGAGGAATGTCCTGGCCGACGGCCTCAGCAGGATGGGTCAAGTGGTAGGGCCCGAGTGGTCCCTATACCCAGAAGTGGTCAAAAGCCTCTTCCTGAAGTGGGGCTCACCGGGGATAGACCTCTTCGCCACGAGACTAAACGCACAGCTCCCCGTGTTTTGTTTTCCTGTGCCAGATCCAGCAGCAGCGTTCGAGGACGCCTTCCAATGAGACGGACGGCCAACCTGTGGGTGACTTTGGTAGCGCCCTGGTGGCCAGAGAGAGAGTGGTTCGCAGATCTAAAGGAACTGGCACGCCTTCCACCTGGGCCACTTCCAGAAGATCAGATCTTCTCTGGCAGCCTCATTTCCAGAGGTTCCACGAAAACCCTTCATGCGTGGAGGTTATCGAGCGTCTCCTGAGAAAGGAAGGATTTCTGTCGAGGACGGCATCAAGGATGTCAGGGTACCCGAGGCGTTCGTCAGTCGAGGTGTACCAGGCGTAGTGGGCACTTTTTCTAAGGGGTGCTCCTCGAAGAACATCAGGCCGTTAGGGGCCTCCATTCACGAGATAGCAGACTTCCTGGTCTATCTCAGGGACGAAGTGGGCACGTCCATCCCAAGTCTTCCTCCTGAAGGACATAGACCTAGGTGCCTCCAGATATATCTTGACACTCATCAAGAGCTTCGAGCAGTCGTGTTCCCCCAAGCCGCTAGAGTGCCCCAGGGGGATGTGGCTAGGGTACTGAAGATGCTTTCGGAACCTCCCTTCAAGCCTCTAAAAGACATTCTAGACAAGGAGCTCACCCTCTAGGCAGTCTTTCGTTTAGCTCTGGCATCAGCAAAGAGTAGCTGAGATTCATGGTCGGTCGTACGAGATCTCACACTCGAAGGGCTGGCAAAAAGCTACCTTCAGATTCTTACCCTCCTTCGTAGCCAAGACTCAGAATCCAGCTGTTTGGGACCCCAAAGTTGAAGGGTTCTCAGTGCCAGCTATCCCTCGCTCGGACAACCCGAGGGACTTGCTGCTGTGCCCTGTCAGGGCAGTATGGCAGTATTTAGAGAGGACAGCTAGACTTCGTCCCGAGATCAAGAGTATGTTCATTTTCCTCGGGACTGTGAAGAAGCCAGTCTCCAAGAACACTATCTCCTTCTGGCTAAGGCAAGTGATCGTCAGGCCCTACAGTAGTGCAGGGGTCCCCTTTCCAGGAAAGCCCAGACCCCACGACATTAGGGGTCTAAATACTTCATTGGCGTTTGAGAAAAACATGGCAGTGGGCAAAATCCTGAGGGCAGGTACTTGGTCTAGCCAGTCGACCTTTACGGCTCACTACTTGAAGGACTACAGTACTCGAGAAATTCCCTGGACAGGTTCTCGCTCGGTCCCGTCATTTCCGCGCTCCAAACTGTTTAAAGGTGTAGCCCCAGTGGTAACTGCGGGTAGTAAGTCCAAGAGAGACAGGTTCCTTCCTGAGTCCCCTTGTTCTTCCTTCCCCTATTCCCTTACCGGAAATGACTCGGGTAGCCCCCTGAAACTGCCATGGGATACACTATCATTGGAAGGACATGTCTCCTAGGATTCTTGCAGAAGTGAGTTACTTAGACGCTAAGATGGTTTTTTGCGTAGTTTTCCCTATTTTCTCGTGTTTTCTTTGAGGTCAGCAGAACCTAGTCTCCTACTTAGGTTCCTCTTTTATACTTGTCACGGTCTCTAGGTCCTGAAGGACACTCCCACCTCCTAAGGTATAAGTCTCCTAAGAAAGTAGTTCGAGGTAAGTACTCCGTGTTGGAACAAATCACAAATTTTAAGTAATTTGTATTTTTCCTAATAGTACTTACCTCGAACTACTTTCGGGTAATGGCCCGCCCATCTTACCCCGAGTGCCTTGCTGGACTTCATAGATACCTAAGCTATCAAGAACTTACTGGAGATCGAGACCTGAGCAAGCATGCTCTCTGACCCGGGGTTAGCCTCAGGGCGTTTATCACTCCACCTGAGGTTACCCCTCATAGAAAATGGGACTAGGGTAAACTGCACAAAACTCTGGTCGGTTGGGAGGAGATCCCAGATACACCTAAGAAAGTAGTGCGAGGTAAGTACTGTTAGGAAAAATACATATTACTTAAAATTTTTGATTTTCTCTTTGCTTTTTAACATTTCCATTGTCTTATGTCCAAATTTCTTCAGCTATCATAAAATATGGCACCTTTCTGATAATCATTCCAAAGTTTTACTAGCTAGTTGGTTGCCCATCTAGTCATTTGCTTACATATACAAGTTGTCTATTTGTGTAAAACAAGTCATTCTGTAGCCTTTCAAAATTTAATTTCAGCCATTTAAATGCACTATTGTCCCATTTAATCAAGATGTGTTTCGATACAAATCCTCATTCCCTAAGTAGGAGTAAACTACAGCCATGCTGACCTGGCTGGGAAAAAAACAAACTCATCAAGTGTGGGAGACTAGCAGGAGTGTGAGGGAGATGGGAGGATTAACCAGTTCCTCTACATGGCTCAATTTGCCTATCTAGTCGTAGCAGTGGCCTCGACTAGTCGAGCCACTCCCCCGACCGAAGCTGCCCTTGTGTTTTTCCAACTTTCTTTGTGTGTGTGTGTGTTTCAGTTCCCTTGTCTGTGTGTTATGTGCAGTTATGTAGCATCCAAGCAAGATGAGAAGTGCCCTGGCTGTAATGACCAATGTCGGGGCACATTTACGAGCCACCACAAAGTTGACCCATGTCCGACTAGCGCCCCAATCAGTGGCTAGCAGTGCTCTTAGTTTTTTTACCAATGTTGGGGCACATTTACGAGCCACCACAAAGTTGACCCATGTCTGACTAGCGCCCCAATCAGTGGCTAGCAGTGCTCTTAGTTTTTTACCAATGTTGGGGCACATTTACGAGCCACCACAAAGTTGACCCATGTCCGACTAGCGCCACAATCAGTGGCTAGCAGTGCTCTTAGTTTTTTTTACCAATGTTGGGGCACATTTACGAGCCACCACAAAGTTGACCCATGTCCGATTAGCACCCCAATCAGTGGCTATTAGTGCTCTTAGTTTTTCACCTGCCCGGAATACGAGGACTGGCTCGACGATTAATAGGCACTCAATGGTAGGAGAAGGAAGAATATGACTACTAAAGATTGCTTGCCTTTAAACGAGTTAGTAGAGATAGCTGACCCTATCCCTTCATTTCCATGCTCAGTGTTTATGCCTGTTTCTCCCCCTACAGCACTTGTAGGGGATGTTAGCCCACAGCCAACAATGTGTGGAACACAAAGTGAGGTAACCTTCAGGTCTCGGTGGTAGGGCCTTCCCTTTCAGGTTCTCTGGTAACCCTTTCAGCACTTAGGAGGTGCTCAAGCTGGTCTGATCTTCTTTCTGGACCTCATAGGGACTAGAAAATTTGAGGAGGAAGCTGGGCTGGTGGAAGAACCCACTTCTTTCTCCTTCATTGCCCAGATCTGCCTCTTCGATATCTGATCCCGCTAACCTTATGATCTGGTTCCATAAGATGAGTGAGAAGGCAGTTACTTTCCCATTTAAAAGGAGAATAATGGAGTATGTGCAGACCCCGGGTCGATTGCAATTACGACCCGAGCTTCTCTGGCAAGCCAAATTGGTGTTAGTAATTCCTTTGGTCGCCTGAGATCATAGCGAGGAAGAGGGTCCGGGTATCCCACTTCCTGTGCGCAGAATAGTTACATGGACGTACGTAACCTTTTCCCAACACGCTACCCGGGATAGGAGTAGAGCATCATCCTAAGCTTCCCTTGCAGTCTCACAAGAAAAAGGCAGAACAACGGACTAGAGATATGGCGAGGGCACATCACTGCTTCCCTACCTGACACCTGGATTTTCTCCTTTGAAGAGAAGGAAGGAAAGCTTAACTTTCATCACTGCCCTCTCCCTCTCATTAGGAAGAAGTGAGCACGGGAGAAATGTTCCAGTATCCGCGAGTGGCAAGAGGGAAACCCAGACTCTTCATGTCAAAGTCATGGCAAGGAGGGTCCCAGTACTCCCTTCAGTTACCGGACTAAGCACAAAGATCGTCCAGTCTCGGAAGGAAGGAAGGAAGGAAGGCGACCAGTGATGGTAGTAAAAAGAGCTCTACCACGAGCGAACGCAAGGAACTCCCCCTACTAGTCGACATCGTCAAAGTCTTCATCTACAGTACATTGGGCAGGGAGAGATAATTCGCTTCCGAAGATTCGGAGTGGAGGTTCTCCTGGAACTACAGTACACCAAAGCCAAATCCTCAGAGAAGAAGGTCTTGGGGAAGGTTTGTGTGGCACGTCCTAATAAGCAGACCTCCTCCTGTATCAGGTGTACCACCTTTGTCTCACTGTTTCGAGTACGGCTTTATAAGTGTGTAGTCGATAAGGACGGAGAGGAATGATTACATAGAGTAAAATGCACCTGTTCACCACTCAACCTTGAGAGCAGGGTGACAGGAAGAACAGGTCAGTCGGTCCCATTCAACTGAAGCCACTTCTATTTTAGTCCCTGGAATTAGAATCGTCCGAGATGGGTCCTTATCAATGGAGGTTGAAGGGAGGGAACCAGAGTCAAGGTTCCAGCGAGTGATAGCAGACATCTGGGAATGCAATAAATCAGGTATACCTTTCCAGACACCAGCGAAGCAAACCAGTCTGAACAAAAAACTCGAAGTCTATTGCTCACCAGTCCCTGAGCCAATGTTGGTCATTGAGGACGCATTTTAACGCTCCCGGAACAGGATGGTTGTGTATGCCTTCCCTCTGTTTTGTCTGATCAGAAGACTGTTCAACCGGGTCCTAGCCATATCAAACCTCTCGCTAACTCTTATGTCCCTACATGGATTGGTATTAAAACCTACTCTCTCTTCTTGTGAAGGAGTCTCAAGTTACCTCTGAGGCCAGACCTCGTGCCCGTCTCATATTGCACATTCATCTCTGTCTCATTACGGTTGAAGACTATTCAGTTCCTTTTTGGAAAGATGTTTTCCAGAAGAATGTTGGGTTACCTTAGGAAATCCTCCACAGCAGTTGACCAGGACAAATTGGCAGTCTTCTGTGTACAGTGTTAGGGCAAGACAAGTTCTAAAGTCTAGGCCTCTGTTTGTGTGATATCAGACTTCCTGGTCTAGGCCCAGTCTTTTGGCTCAACAAGCTTGACCTGGGGGCATCTAGGGAGTTCTGCATGTTAATGAGGAGTTTCGAGTAGTCTTGTCCACCCATACAAGTATGCCTTCCAGAATGGGACATCAGGAAGGACCTGTCATTCCTCAAAAAATACCCCATGCAGACCTCTACAAGAAAATTCAGACAGGGACCTAACCTCAAAGTTATTTTTTTCCTGGAATTGGCCTTGGTCAAGAGTGTCAGTGAGATCCATAGTATCTCCAACCAGGTTTTATTTCTTTTTTTATCATTATTATTATTATTACTAGTTAAGCTACATCCCTAAAGCTCATTGGTGTGCCACCACTAACTCTAGCTCGTTGATGTGCTGAAGTTGCTAGTGGCACAACAACGAGCTGGAGTTAGTGGTGGCACACCAATGAGCTTTAGAGGCTTCACAGTACAACTGTAAGGCCACTCTGTCGCATTGGTGAGGGACAAAACCACAGACAAACTGAGGAGGGGAGGGCATCCCAGCCACTGTGTGAAATGGTAGTGAAGGCTCATGTGAGTGGACTACTGTATAGACAATGTGATAGAACTTACTACATAGTTCATTCTAGGAAAATGGATTGATATACGTAACAAACTCAACTCAGCCAAGTAGTACCCTTCATCCACAAGTGACGAGGACACTTAACTTCCTGGAGCTTCTCGACCATAGTCCTGTTCGCAACCAGTCTGAACCACAAACTCCCAGTCTACTGCTCACCAGTCCCAGACCCAATGTTGTTCATCAAGGATGCATCCCAAAACTCCTGGAACAGGATGGGTGTGTACGCCTTCCCTACGTTTTGTCTGATCAGAGGAATGCTCAACAGGGTCCAAGCCAAACAAACCTATGGCTAACCCTTGTGGCACCAAAGTGTCCCCACATGGACTAGTACTAAACCGTAATCTCTCTCCTTGTGGAAGAGTAACGAGTTACCTCTGAGGCTAGATCTCGTACCAGTCTTGCAATGTGCCTTCATCTCTGTCTCTTCACAGTTGAAGACCCTAGTTCCTTTTTGGAAAGAAGGGGTTTTTGAGAAGAACTGGTAGGAAAAATTCAGGTGGAAAGGCCAAGTGGTCCCTTCATCCACAAGTGACGAGGGCACTTGACTTCCTGGAGCTACCCGACGATAGACCTGTTCGCAACCAGTCTGAATCACCAACTCCCATTCTACTGCTCACCAGTCCCAGACCCAATATTATTCATAAAGGATGCATTCCAACACTCCTGGAACAGGATAGGTGTGTACGCCTTCTCTATGTTTTGTCTGATCAGAAGAGTGCTCAACAACCCAGCCACCCGCTGTGGAGATGTATGAGAGAAAAGGGAGTCCCTGAGAAATACGTAAGAACCACCCAAGATATGTATGAGAGGGCACAAGCAAATGTTAAGAGCAATATAGGCCTAACAAAGTTTCCCAGTAAATGTGGGACTACATCAGGGGTCTGCATTGAGCCCTTACCTATTTGATCTGGTCATGGATGTAGTAACGCAAGGTATTAGAGATCAGTCTCCTTGGTGTATGCTTTTTGCTGATGATGTTATACTGTGTAGCACTAGGTGAGAGGTAATAGAAGAGAAACTGGAGGAGTGGAGAAGAGAAATGGAAAAAAGAGGATTGAAGATCAACAGGAAAAATGAGAGTATTTGAGAATGAAAAAATGGAGAGAATGGGGAAGTTAGTTTACAAGGAGAGAGATTGAAAAATAGAGTTGAAAATTTCAGGTATTTAGGATCAACAGTTGCAGAGAATGGTGATCTGTGGTCAGAAATAAACCACAGAATAGAAGCAGGATGGAAGAATTGGAAAAAAGTGCGTGGAGTACTAAGTAACAGGAAAATAGGGGTTAAGTTGAAAGGTAAAGTACACAGGACAGTTGTGAGTCATGCAATGATGTATGGAGCGGAGATGTGGGGAATAAAGAAGACAGAAGAGAAGAAACTGGATGGGGCAGAGATGAGAATGTTGAGATGGATGTGTGGAGTGACAAGAAGAGATAACATACGGAATGAGGTAATTAGGGGTACCACAGGAGTTAGAGAATTATCAGATAAGATCCAAGAAAGTAGACTGAGGTGGTATGGTCATGTCATGAGAAGAGATGAACAGTACATTGGGAGGAGAGTGATGGAAATGGAGGTACAGGGAACGAGGAGAGGGAGACCAAAGTGAAGGTGGATGGACTGTATCAAGAATGACCTTCGATCAAAGGGATTAACCGGTGATGAAGTGTGGGACAGAGGTAGATGGAGAACGCTGGCCAGAAACATCGACCCCACATAAAAGTGGGAAAAGATGCAGAAAAGAAGAAGAAGAAGAAGAGGAGTACTCAACAGGGTCCTAGCCACACCAAACCTCTGGCTAACCCTTGTGGCACCAAAGTGTCATTACATGGATTGGTACTAAAACCTAATCACTCTCCTTGTAGCGGAGCCTCGAGTTACCTCTATGGCCAGACCTCATGTGCCAGTCTCAAATTGTGCCTTCATCACTGTCTTTTCATGGTTGAAGACTATCCAGTTCCTTCTCAGAAAGGAGGGGTTTTCGAGAAGAACTGCGAGAGGGATGTCTGGTTACTTCAGGAAATCCTCCGCAGCAGTCTATCAGGCCAAGTGGGCAGTCTTGTGTGTATGGTGTCAGGGTAAGACCATCTCTCCAGTTTTGGTCTCTGTTTGTGTGATGCCGGACTTCCTGATCTTTCCCAAGCTGGTGGTAGGCCCAGTCTTCTGACTCAAGGGGCTCGACCTGGGGGCATCTAGGGAGAGCTCCATGCTTATGAGTTTAAAGTAGTCTTGTCCAGCCATACAGGTACATCTTCTGGAATGGGATATCAGGAGGGCCCTCTCATTCTTCAGAAAGGCCCTGTTCAAACCTCTACAAGAAGATTCAGATAGGGTCCTAACCCCAAATCTATTCTTTCCCCTGGCACTGGCCTTGGACAAAAGTGTTAGTGAGATCTATCGTATCTCACTACCACGTTTCATCATCATCATCATCATCATCATCACCATTACCATTAACATTATCATTATCAATATTACTTGCTAAGCTACAACCCTAGTTGGAAAATCAGGTTGCTATTAGCCCTAGGGGTCCAACAGGAAAAATATCCCAAAGAGGAAAATAAAATAAAGAAGTAAATAAACTACAAGAGAAGACATGAAGAATTAATATAAAATCTTTGAGAACAGTAACATTAAAATAGATATTTCATATATAAACTATAAGAGAGACAAAAAAAAATTCGCTGCAAGTTAAAAGTTTTGAAGTTCCACCGATTCAATTGCCTGTTTACGAAGATCATTTCAAAACTTGATCATAGCTGGAATAAAACTTCTACTGTAGAGTACTGTGTATTACTAAGCAGTATGATGGACAAGGCAGGACTTAAGAGCTAACTGCATATCGAGTATTATAAGCAGGATGGTACTGTCTGGGAAGATCTGAATGCAAAGGTTGATTATATTCATGAAAAAGCTTATTTAACGTTAATGCATAAAGAACTAATTAAACGACAGTGCCAGAGATTAATATCTAGAGCAAGAATATGAAATTTGATAGACTGCAAGTACAGTACTTGTCCCAACAAATTACAACGAGATTCAGCGGTTGAACACCTGCCAGGAAAACAATACTCATAACAAGGCAAAAGAAAAGAATTAAAAACCCTTTTTCAGTATAGATTGATCACCAAAAATTTTACAAGACATTCTCAATAAGCCAATTTTTATGTGCAATTGAAGAAGAAACAGACCGAAGGTGTTTCTCTAAAGTAAATTTGCTATCAAGAATCACACTTAAGATTTTAAAAATCGCGTCAAGTTAAAGAAACATCGTCAATGGCAAGATCTGGATGTTGAGGAGCTACTAAACTCGACCTACAGTACTTGCATATTTAAGAGTTTTGTTAGGGTTAACTTCATGACCCATAATTTGCACCATGCACTAATTTTTGCTAGATCTCTTTTGAGAGATTCGGCAATTCCTGTCTACATGGAATTGAAACAAAAAGTAGCATCATCTGCACGTGCAATGAACTTGTTTTCTAGGCCAAACCACATGTGTGTATATACTGTAGTATGAAAAGTGATGGGCCAAGAAAACTACCCTGAGGAATGGCAGATACCACATTCCTATACTTACTATGGTGCCCATCAACAACCACTCTTAGCAATCTATCACTCAAAAATGCAATAACGATGCTAAGAAAAGACCCACTTACTCCCAACTGTTTGAGCTCAAAAACAAGTTCCTCATGATTAACACAGTCAAAGGCTGCACTAAAATCAAAGGCAATCATACAAACTTTCTGACCACAATCAAGCGATTTCTGTACAGATTGGAGATTGTAAGAAGGGCATCACATGCTCCAAGGCCTTTACAAAAGCTATATTAGAGTTCTCTTGCTTGAGGGTACACTCAGGCACACTGTCCTATCTTATTTCTCTTCCTCTTGTTTTGTTAAAGTTTTTTTTAGTTTATAATAGATCTTTATTATAATGTTACTCTTCTTAAAGTATTTATTTTTTCCTTGTATCCTTTCCTTACTGGGTTATTTTCCCCGTTGGAGTTCCTGGACTTATAGCATCCTGCTTTTCCAACTGGGGTTGTAGCTTGGCAAGTAGTAATAATAATAATTATCATAAATTGGAAAGTAGAGGAAAGAAGATGACTTTCAGCATACCTGTTTTAGACATTTTGCCAAAAGACATTTAAAAACTTTAGGTAATATGATAGTTAGGGAAATTGGGTGGTAGTCAGCTTGACTAGAGCTAACACAAATACATCTACTGTACATATTGGCGACAAAATGTTGGGAAAGCATAGATAACGAGGCCATACTATGTTGGAATGCATCCCCCAATGGTGCTGCTTTATCCAGCTCTGGTGAACAATAGACCTTCAGTTTGTTTAGACAAGTTTCAAACATGTCTCTTCCCTTGCCAGTAGAGGACTCAAAGACCATTTTGAACCCACATTCTGACTGTGAAACCTCAGATTATCTGTGCTCATGCTCCATTTACCTGAAATGAAACGAGCTGATAGGTTTAGTTTGTTGTCCTCTGACCATAAGTATCTTCACTACCAACTGGCAATTTCAGTTCAGGACATCCAGAGCTTTAAATGTTGGTCTTGGCATAAGGTGTTTATAGGACACTACTTGAAACAATTCAAAGTGGTACAACCCGCGTGATGGTGCTCTGTTCGTTCGTGACACATACGAGGGGAAACTGGATAAAAAAGGGGCCCTATAAACTAGGTCCCTCAACAGAAGCACCATGACAAGTGTCGAGCTTCTTCCCGAGGGATTTACCTTCTGAAGCGAGTGTTTGTCTTTCGAATTATTCTTCTTAGTTTATAAATGAGAGATCAATATTAATGTTGTTACTGATTTTAAGTTATTTTAATATTAATCATTCATTACTTCGAATCTATTTTACTAATTTCCTTTCTCACTGGGCTATTTTTTTCCCTGTTGAAAAGCTTGGGCTTATAACACCTTACTGTTTCAACTAGGGTTATAGCTTAGCTAGTAATAACAACAATAATCCATCCATGAATTGAATGTTTGCTTGGGTGTGGATGATCGACCTCTTTGATACAAGTGTCTACACAATTATTGCTCTGGTATTAGTGTTTGGAGACCATTAACCCCAGAAAGGGAGATTTGTTTACATAGGCAATTACAGTATAGTGTCCCTAACCAACATTACTGAGTGGCCCCTTATTATGTCTTAGAAGTGGATCAAAGGTAGGTATGCCGCCTTTAATTTCAACATGTTTATGAATGAGGTTTTATCGACTACTACTGTCCACAGACCTGAGATTGAGTAGTTTAAAATGTGCGCTCCCCATGGATATTCAGTGCTTTATATATGGCTGTCTGGGAGTTATTTAACCGTCTCAAAATAAATGTATTAATATTTTAAAGTGTGACAATTTTAATGTAAAAGCTAACAGGGGAGTATGGAATTCAAGAGGTTGATTAACTTGTCAGTAGTAATATACATAATATTATATGTTTGGTTCCCAGTCATGAGCAATAGGACAATATATTTGTAATGCCCAGACCACGGGAGGCATTTCATATAATAATATACACACATTTATATATATATATATATATATATATATATATATATATATATATATATATATACATATCTACATAATATATATACATATATATATATATATATATATATATATATATATATATATATATGTGTATGTATATACACATTTATGCATATAGGTATATATATACACATTACATATATATACATACATACATACATACATATATATATATATATATATATATATATATATATATATATATATATACACACACAAATATATATGTATATTCACATAATTTATATGTATGCATATATAAACACATGTATATAGTATCTATACATATAAAATTATAATATACATAATACATGTGTATATATAGTAAATATGTAAACATGACCATATATATCCGTATATCTACATAAATCATATTTGCATAATATATATATATATATATATATATATATATATATATATATATATATATATATAGGTAATATGTATATATATACATATCTACATAATATATATACACACACACACATATATATATATATATATATATATATATATATATATATATATATATATTTATGCATATAGGTATATATATACACATTACATATATATACATACATACATACATACATATATATATATATATATATATATATATATATATATATATATATACACAAATATATATGTATATTCACATAATTTATATGTATGCATATATAAACACATGTATATAGTATCTATACATATAAAATTATAATATACATAATACATGTGTATATATAGTAAATATGTAGACATGACCATATATATCCGTATATCTACATAAATCATATTTGCATAATATATGTGTGTGTATATATATATATATATATATATATATATATATTTATATATATATATATACACATAAATGTAATGTATATATATATATATATATATATATATATATATATATATATATATATATATATAGTATTTGGAGCGATCTTCTGCATTGGAATTGGTCACAATTATATTAAAGTGTTGAGCTCATTGTTCTTTTGAATGGGAATCTATCCGACATAATTGATATGCGTATACATTCCAGTAGGCTAAAATACCGAGTGAAGGACAAACTCCGGTTCAATGATAATTGTAGACGTGCTTATTTGGCGAAGGAGGCCTACCATCTTTGGAAGGGTAACAGGTTAGATTAGATATCTGAATAATTATTCTCAGCTACGAGCTTTGTTCTGAGGGGATATTTATCATCTGAAAAGTAATTGTACCGTTTAACTATAAAAGAAACCATTTCTGACACAACCCAGGAACGATAGTGGTGGGATACCCGTAAATCTGCACTCTTTGGTGAACATTTAACATTTCCTTCTTTACTTAACCAGATGGCCCAATCACTCACTGTCCAAAGGAAAAGGCAACCCTATTGGCTGATAATTTCTCATTACTTTTTACTGTAAAAAACCTTCCAGTTTTTCTAAGGCTAAACTAATTAGTTTAGGTTTTCAGTCCCTTGAAATCAAAACACTCTATGTACATCGATACTTATGGAGGTGTTGTCCCAATTTATTTTTTTCCTTTCTTTTATAAAGACTGCTGATTTCTTAGCTCATAAGTTGTCTGTTATTTTCCGCAAGTCAGCAAGAAGACAAATTTTCCAACAAATAAATGTGTTTGTGTTAGCTCTAGCCTTACCCTCCAATTTCCATAAATGAAATAAGACAGTTGGCAGTATGAAAGTCAAAAGGACCTCGATTATTAGAATCTAATTATAAACCATAACGATTTTCAAAGAAATCTAGGTTCTTAAACACGATCAAAAGCATGCTCATTAAAGGTACGTTTTGCATGCAGCGATTGTTGCTGATCGCCCAGCGATCATCGCTGAGCACTAATTACATTTAATCATATGGGCTGTTTAGCAACGAGCGATTATCGCTACAGTCGCGAGCGATTATCGCTAAAGTCGCGAGCGATCATCGCTGGCTCCAAATAGTCGCTCGTTGCAAAACAGCCCCATAGGAATAAACGTAATTAGTGCTCAGCGATGACCGTAACAATCGCTGTATGCAAAACGTACCTTAATGGCTGTAAAAATAGTCTTGATTCATTAGTTTATAATTAAAAAAAGAATGTCACCAAACCAATGAACTTTCTCGTAAAAACAAAAACAATTCTGTTAAATATCAAGATATTCAGTATCTCAATAAAATGATTACGGACGCTTATCACAGTGACATATTACTTTAAATGTATGCTAATTTCTAAGAATTTAACATTCAATTTTACTACGCTTCTGGTGCTGGGTAACTCGGAACAACTTTATTTCAACATAAAATCTAAATAACCAATGCAAACTTTATTTCGGCTCCATTCTCAAATTTATCAACGACTTGGTATTCCAGATTTTATTCTAAACTGCAAATGGGACCATTGTTGATTTAGAGGGAAATAAAATGGCTGGACTTGGATAGTTTCAATCGATAACGGACTTTTCAGGACGATATTTTGCACAGTATATAATGAAATCTTTTCTCCAAACAATTTCTCACAGAAATTACCTATTAAGGATATATAAGTTATCTTATATCCTGGCTATTTTAAATAGCTCCACTGTGTAGCTCAAGAAGAGATTACTCAACAGGTTTTCTCGGGAAATGATCGTGTAAGAAATGATCTTGTAATGTCGACGAAACATTTGTCCCGCTTAATGTGTTCAAAGCTTTTACATTCATGTTATGATCAACCAACTGAGAAATTCAAAATGATTTGAATAGATACACCGTCGTCCGAACATCGTTGCTTCAATTAAACTGGCTTGAAAACCATGAAATGCATATATTCTTAAGTTGCCGATCTTAAGACCTGAAAATGAAAATCTATTAAGATAAAGAAATTTTATTTTTAAATGCCTCAGGTTTTGCTCAAGGTTAAACTTTTCAAGTAGTAAACGCGAGAAAATTAGGTACATTCGAAATATTTAAAAGGAATGGAGACGAAAGAGGGTAATTTTCTACCGAATAAGCAAGACAAATACAAAGAACAAATATTCCAGAAAAATCTTTTGAAAGATTAAATCGACACAGAAATTGGCGAGCGTGAATGTACCTTCCTTCTCGAAATAATTCGTATGTGGATTCAGCACTCTTCAACCAGAAGGCATTTTGGGTGGATGGTTGGGGGAAGAAGGGACCCTCAGAACAGCAAACGAGAGAGAGAGAGAGAGAGAGAGAGAGAGAGAGAGAGAGAGAGAGAGAGAGAGAGAGAGAGAGAGAGAGAGAGAGAGAGAGAATCGGAAGCCCTTAAATGGGGGAAGAAGGGACCCTCAGAACAGCAAACGAGAGAGAGAGAGAGAGAGAGAGAGAGAGAGAGAGAGAGAGAGAGAGAGAGAGAGAGAGAGAGAGAGAGAGAGAGAGAGAGAATCGGAAGCCCTTAAATGGGGGAAGAAGGGACCCTCAGAACAGCAAACGAGAGAGAGAGAGAGAGAGAGAGAGAGAGAGAGAGAGAGAGAGAGAGAGAGAGAGAATCGGAAGCCCTTAAATGGGGGAAGAAGGGACCCTCAGAACAGCAAACGAGAGAGAGAGAGAGAGAGAGAGAGAGAGAGAGAGAGAGAGAGAGAGAGAGAGAGAATCGGAAGCCCTTAAATGGGGGAAGAAGGGACCATCAGAACAGCAAACGAGAGAGAGAGAGAGAGAGAGAGAGAGAGAGAGAGAGAGAGAGAGAGAGAGAGAGAGAGAGAGAGAGAGAGAATCGGAAGCCCTTAAATGTAACACCAAGTGCTCGAGACGGTAAAGTTAGTCGTGCGTGAAGTCGAACAAGTTCTTCTTCTTGATTGTTCCTGTGTCACTGTTGCCGAGTTGGTCCTTCTGCAACGGGCGGCTCAAGAGCAACCAGGGAAAGATTAATGAGTTTGAACTTTCCACTCAAATTACGTCAGCGATTATTTGCAAATGCAGTGCCGACTTCATCCTATCCAAATTCCTTAATATACGTTGGCGATTAAATGAGCCTCTCGAGATAATAGTGAGTCTGGAGAAGGACCCAAAAAGAAAATCCTTTAAACAGAAACTGGAAAGCAAACTCCTCGAGAGAAGAGCAGTAAGATTGTAAAGGACTAAGGGAAATGCAGACCAAGTTAGAGCGGCTGTAAGCCTTGCATCCCTTTTTTCCTTACAAGAATTCCTTAACCATAAAGAAAGGCGCCCATAATTTATACCCTCTTATATACAACAATATGTATCTTATTGGTTTTTAATTGTCAATTCTTTTAAAAACTACCGAATGATTGCAGTTGGCAAGAAAAATGTATGAAAATAGTAATCAACGAAATAAAGGTTTTTTGTTTGTTTCAAAAAGGAAATACACACATTAAAAATAAGAGGGCCTGAAAAACAGGTTAGAACTATTTGCCATTTACTTTTCAAAGTACTACTACGTACATGTACTTTGATGTACTTCATCCAAAATGTTTTAGATTCATGCTTGGGTCATACCCAACATAAATTACCAAGTTTGGCCAAAATCGGCACAGTAATAGTTATGTAAAGTTGCTCACCTATAAACAAACAAATAAATAAACTAAGAAACAGACGACAGGGGTGAGTAACATTCCCTTCGCAAAATCTTCAATGTTGGAGAAGGCAATAATTACTAGGGCCGATACTCGAATAGAAAGATACTTTTACTAAGTAAGCCAATACTCGAATAGAAAGATACTTTTACTAAGTAAGCCAATACTCGAATAGAAAGATACTTTTACTAAGTAAGCCGACACTCGAATAGAAAGATACTTTTACCAAGTGATTACAGAACAGTACAGTGCTGTTGGGGTTCAAAGGGAAATTAAGTTCAACTCATTTGTCTCATTTTCTTATAGATAGAGATTATCGCCACAAGGAAATTAGGCAAGTAATGATTTGAAATAAAAACAAAAATGAGCACATTTTTTGTTACATCCCTTAAATGGAAATAAAAAAAGTTCAACACAGGATTAAACCGAGAACAAAATTAAATTCTCTCGTACGAGAGGCACATAAAAATTAAGATAACTAGCAGTAGCAAAAGCATCCTGGAGTCATGTCTTCCAGGGACTTTTGGCCAAAAGCATCCTGGAATCATGTCCTCCAGGGACTTGTGGACAAAAGCATCCTGGAATCATGTCCTCCAGGGACTTTTGGACAAAAGCATCCTGGAATCATGTCCTCCAGGGACTTTTGGACAAAAGGATCCTGGAATCATGTCCTCAAGGGACTTTTGGACAAAAGCATCCTGGAATAGTGTCCTCCAGGGACTTTTGGACAAAAGCATCCTGGAATCATGTCCTCCAGGGAATTTTGGACAAAAGCATCCTGGAATCATGTCCTCCAGGGATTTTTGGACAAAAGCATCCTGGAATCATGTCCTCCAGGGACTTTTGGACAAAAGCATCCTGGAATCATGTCCTCCAGGGACTTTTGAACAATTAAATTTCAGTCGATGTCATCATCTTGAAGCCTTTTGCGTCAATAAGCATAAGAAGAGATGATGATGGCATCGACTGAAATTTAATTATCACTTAAATTCATCGTCCTAAAGTCCCTGGAGGATATGTTTCCAGGATGCTTTTGCTACTGCGAGTAATGTAGCTGAAGATCATATAAAGAAGGGGAAAGCTTAAAGGTCTTCCAGGTTTTTCGTATCATTCATAAGAATTATCCTCAGGCACAAGTCTTCAATAAAGTCGTTGGCAAGATTCCAGATTCAGAATGACCATAAGTGAACAAATGAAATGAAAACAAAGAAGAGAGAAAATGAATTAAATCAACATAACAAAATGTGTACCTTATAAATAGTTACTAAAAATAAACACGTAAGAGTTTAATAAGAAAAGACAGCTAATCTGAAAACTAATGTTCAGGATCACGATATTTCCTCTTAAAATGGAGGAACTTAAGATACTGACCTTTTCTGAAATCCAAAATCGGAGAACAGGTCTTCATCTGGCCTCCTATCCAACTGTACTTCATTAATGGGCTTTCTTGTTGATCCAACGGCGTTGGTCAAGAAAGCCATAAACTGACCAAAAACAACCCTCTCATGGCATGCGAGGTCATCGTGCACACAAAGTTTAAAATGTTTAAATGTATTACAGTACCCCAGCGGAGCACGTGTCAAATACCACTCGCAAGTTAGGTCATGAACCAAATTGTTCCAAGCAGTTTACCCTAATAGTGTATGAGAAAGGTACAGGAAGTAAGAAAGTGAAAGGTATTCTCTTTGTATATTCACATTGTTAAATATTACTACTTTAGTTTATTGTAATATGATCTTGTCACCCAAAAGAAGATTCTTGATCGATCACAAGATTTACGCTGGAAGTTTAGCGAATAGATTTCACTATTTCACTCACAAGAGAGCGCTAACGGATAATCTCAATTATAATTTCATTTATAATCCTGTCCTGCCATTTAACTCCCAATATCCTTCTGAGGGCTTTGGTCTCAAATCTAAATCTGTTGGAGATTGTTTCATTGTCATACCATGACTCATGTCCATACAGTAACACCGATCTCACTAGACTGATATATAGTCAGATTTTTATGTGTGATTTCAGGCGATTTGATTTCCAATTTTTTCTTAATGTAGCTGATTCTCCTAACCTTGCTGATTTACTTTTATTAACCTTTCATTCAATAGTATAGTCATTAAATAGTCACGTATTTAAATAGTATAGAATAATAACATCCTCAATAGTTATAGACTTAATAACAAAAATAATAAAATTACCGTAATACATTATTAATCATTACTGTCATGAATATACACGGTAAATCAAAAGAAATTTTATACAAATTCTCCCTCGAAACAAAAAGCAGAGAAAGTCTATTATATTTCTTCATAAACTACGTGGCTGATTTTCTCATAACTTGCTCCTAAATATGTTCGTAAATTGCAGGTTATATTTCCTCATAAACTACATTTACCGGCAGTCCATTTTCACAAAGTATTAGTGTAGGCTGTCGACTATGGGATGAGCAGGCAAGAAATTTATACAGCCCCTCCTAAAGAGGTCAGGGAAAGTACGAGATGCTTGCCTATTCGTCTCTTAAAACAGACGGGTCCACACGGAATATTAGTAATTGACTAAACGTTGGAACCGGCTATGATATGCATCAGGCTAAACAACTTGCCTGCTCGGCCACTAACGGTTATAATTTAAGAAAACAAAATGGCACTGAGCAAAGATTTTAATTTTTTTAATATGATATGCACAGAGATATGCGTCTCATTGGCAAGTGGGAAAACAAGCAGAGACAGAAACAGTCTCGTTGGCAAGTGGAAAACAAGCAGAGACAGAAACTGTCTCGTTGGCAAGTGGAAAACAAGCAGAGACAGAAACTGTCTCGTTGGCAAGTGGAAAACAAGCAGAGACAGAAACTGTCTCGTTGGCAAGTGGAAAACAAGCAGAGACAGAAACAGTCTCGTTGGCAAGTGGAAAACAAGCAGAGACAGAAACTGTCTCGTTGGCAAGTGGAAAACAAGCAGAGACAGAAACTGTCTCGTTGGCAAGTGGGAAAACAAGCAGAGACAGAAACTGTCTCGTTGGCAAGTGGAAAACAAGCAGAGACAGAAACTGTCTCGTTGGCAAGTGGAAAACAAGCAGAGACAGAAACTGTCTCGTTAGCAAGTGGAAAACAAGCAGAGACAGAAACTGTCTCGTTGGCAAGTGGAAAACAAGAAGAGACAGAAACTGTCTCGTTTTTTTTCTAAATCAGTGAAATGACATACCCACCTACAAAGACGGAACCGGTCTTCCAGTCGGACATCAACATGGAGCTAAGATGGAACAAGTCTCTTAATAATAGTTATTAGACACTGGGAGCTGACCGCCTGACCCTCAAAGCGGCGCACCTGAGCAATCTAGTGGAGTAAATCACAGTTCACTTCGTGACATGCTTACCGATGGCCCTATTTAAGCTGTTGATTAAAACTACGATCAAATTACGCGATACCCTTGCACTCCTTGTACCTAATTACGTGTGTGTGATTCGACTTCATATCACTAGAGCACGACACCTACCGTAGTTATATAAAGTCACTCGTGCAGGCACGATTCAAGGGAACAGGAACATGTAATGAAAAGCAAATCAATCACTCTAGATATAACACTCCATTTAATAGTAAGTCCTCGTTGTGGGTATATAAGCAAGCAAATAATTCAAAGGCTAGTTTTTGCCCTTATCTCTATAAAGAATACTCACACAAGGAAACAAAATCTATATTAATTTTCTGGCCATCATCATGCACCAAGATTAAAGCTGTGTCAGGGAAAAGTTAACAGAAATTTCTTCAAGTTTTATAGCCAACATTGAAGGGTCTCTATTCAAGAAATATAATGCATGGAGAGAAAGGGGATGGGGAGGAGGCCAAAGATTGGATGACATTACTATCAATCATGAAGGAGAAATGCAACAATCGAACCGATTTACTTTTTGTCAAACGACCTATCCGTGTTATCAGGAATTTAGATTAATAACGTGATATACTGTGTGAAGCCACTTGGGCTGGAATCCCCACTGTTTCATTATGCATACCTCGACTTTCGAGTCCAGATGCCAAAGGAAATGTTTTAAATAATTTTTCTTCACTCCAGACTTTTTGTCTCAACAAAGGTAAACCGACCAGTTAAAAACTGTGCATCCAAGATTATAATTTTTTTTTTTTTTTTGTAGTGGTGAAGCATGTCAACGTACTTCAGCTTTTGAAATATATTTTCCCAATGTAACTTTAAAATGACAACGTTTTCTAGAGGCAACAATGATTTTACATGATGGTTAAGCAGGTTATGGTAATATCTTAATCACTGAAAATATACGAATGGTAAACTCTAATAAAATTTCATCATTGTTTTCACCTTTATCAATTCGCGTAAATATTCATGAATCGAAATTTATAAATCTTGGAATATTGAGAAAAATTTACTTTCAACTAGCTTCACTTTATATATATATATATATATATATATATATATATATATATATATATATATATATATATATATATATATATATACACTATGTATATATATTATAATATATATATATATATATATATATATATATATATATATATTTATAAACACATTATGTATATATATATATATATATATATATATATATATATATATATATATATATATATATAATGTACATATATATGTGTATATATATCAGTGTTTATTATCGGTCTACAAAACAACATTACTCAACGTTGTTACTGAAAAAACACACATGAATAAAAAATAAACTTCTATTGACCACAAATCATTTGGTAAAACAACTCTATTCTAATCTTGATAAGAAGTGACTACATAATTATAGAATTCTAAAGTAATACCATCTGGTTCATTTTGAGATCAGATGATTGCCATCCACAAATAATCTAGTATTATCATTATAATTACTAGCTAAGCTACAACCCTAGTTGGAAAAGCATGATGCTATAAAAACAACGGCTCCAACGGGGAAAATGGCCCTGTGAGAAAAGGAAACAAGGAAATAAACTGCAAGGGAAATGATAATCAAAATGAAACATTTTAAGATAATTAACAACATTAAATTAGATTTATCATATATAAACTATAAAAACTTATTAAAAACAAGAGAAAGAGAAACACGATACAAAGAGCACGCCATAGTGTATCCTCAAGCAAGACAACTCTAAGCACAAAAGAATATCATACTTTCTGGACGCAACTGTAAGGTCTTGAATATTTGCATAAGTCAACGAATATTGCAATACAGTAGACGACATTGACGAAATCTAGGACGTACTGGTCCCGGATTCCGCTCAATGTCTCCAAACAGTATAGGAATAGATGGTAATAAAAAAAAATACAACATACTTAAAAACTGAAAGAGAATGATAAAAAAAAAACAATGTGCACAGAAATATAAATAAAGTGATTGATCAAACCTTTAGACTATAGAAAAAGACGGAAAAACTGGTCAACATGAAGGAGCCGATACACCATGCAAGGCTAAATACCCTCCAGGATAGCCACTTCAACTGAAGGGAGGACAGGAAGGATGGTTTCGAGAAGAAAAAGACCTCTTGATCAACCAACAGGCATCCATGGCCCTCCTATTAAGCCTGCACCCTCCCCCCCGCTAAAAAAAAGAAGAAGAAGAAGAAGATAGAATAGTGTGCCCGAGGGTACCCTCAAACAAGAGAACTAACTCAAAACAGTGGAAGACCATAGTACAGAGGCTATGATACTACCCGAAACTAAAGAACAATGGTTTGATTTTGGTGTCCTTCTCCTAGAAGAGCTGCTTATTATAGCCAAAGAATCTCTTCTAGAATGGGAATCGTTAAATAATTTCGATGAAAATAAAATAATAAAAGATAACAAAAAATTTCGCTGGACTTCAGCTTAACTGATACATCTTTAACCAAATTAACTTTTTCACTAAGAATGAAATTACTTTTTTATAAGAATGAAATTACTTTTTTCTTGTTTATTCAATATATATATATATATATATATATATATATATATATATATATATATATATATATATATATATATACATATACATATATGTTTTTCTCCTAGAAAAGCTCCTTACCATAGCTAGAGAGTCTATTCTACCCTTAACAAGAGGACAGGGGTCACTGCATTATATATATATATATATATATATATATATATATATATATATATATACATATATATATATATATATATATATATATATATATATACTGTATATATATATATATATATATATATATACTGTATATATATATATATATATATATATATATATATATATATATATATATATATATATATATATATATATATAAAATATGTGTGTGTGTAATTATTAAGACTATTTTTTGTGTGTACAGTATATGCTAAATATAAAATCTCTTCGCATACACAAAACTAAGAGCTAGGTTTCAGGAATAGACGATTACTTCATGTATTCTTAAATTTAAATTTTTTTTTTGCTGACTATTGTTACGGGATCTTTCTATAACCTAACGCCTCATTCTATGTGTACAGATAGCTGAAAGAAGAAGTGACACCTCGACGTACGTGCAATGACGATGACAATTATAAAAAAATAATGGGAAAATTTGGAATTAAAAAGATTTGATAAATGAAATTTAAAATTTGATTGTTCAACGTACGTGCCATGACGATGTCAATTAATACAAAAGTAATTGGAAAATTTGGAATTAATTAACAAGATTTGATAAATGAAATTTAAGATTTGATTGGAACTTTACAAGCGTGCACTTCACAGGAGAAACGAGCGAAACAAACAGGCATGACCTGAAGGCGAGTACACCCACCCACACACACACACACACACACACAGCTGCTCTAGGCGAAATCGAATTGGGGTCGAACGTGATTAACAAATGTAGAATTTTTGAGGGGGCGAGTTTAGGATGCGATGGACAAGGGAAAACGACCTTGATAAAACGGGTCAAACTTATTACAAGAATGGAAAACTGGTTAAATGTGTCATGAGATATTGCGAAGTTTTTGGAAAAGTTTTTAACTTAATTTCAGAAGTATTGTTTTCGATTTTTAAACGCCCCAAATACATCATATGAGGCGTAATAATATGCGTAAAAAGCATATATCTATCATAAAGATACATATAAAATATAATTAAAATAAATATATAACATATAGATGTACATGTATATATACATATATATATATACACATAGAGATATATATAATATATATAATATATATTATATATATATATATATATATATATATATATATATATATATATATATATATATATATATACACACATATATATATAATATATATACAGTATATATAATATATATATATCATATATTTATATATATATATATATATATATATATATATATATATATATATATATATATATATATATATATATTCATATATATGACTTCTAATTCATCAATACTTAATTTCGGAGTATCTCCATCATAACATTAATATTATTGTGTAATTCTATCATTCCACCGAGAAGAATTTCGTAAAAAAAGTGACTCAAAACAGGTGTCAACACCAAATATTACATGTAAAAACATATATCCAGTTTCCAAGTTACCCTAAAAACTAAGATACTAAGTATTAATTGTAAATAAAGTAATATGCACAAATACCAAATATACATTCTACGCCTACAGATTAGAAATACTTTATTATACGAATTCACAAAATGGGAGGCACAAAAGACCTGAAAATTATCCCCAATAAGTTTACTCTCAGTAATATTTAATATTAGTGTACCCGAGCATAAAAAAAGGACTTCTCTAGACCTAGATAGATATGTACACACACACACACACACACACACACACACACACACACACAGATTCAACCGTTCGGACCCACTCCTCTTTTCCTAATTACAACGCGCGGGTTTGGCACATTGTGGGAGAGTGTGGTTTACTAGAGTGCATTTCGAGGTACCTCACCCTCCCGCTAGGGTATGACTACTGTCTCCCTCGTAAGCGTAACAGAAAATAAATAAATAAATAAATAAAAAATAAAAAACAAAAACAAACAAAAAAATTAAAAAAAATATGAAAAAAAAGTTAAAAATTAAATAAAAATAAAATTTCAATAAAAGTTCAATGTTTAATGTTCAATGGAAAAATGAAAAATGAAATTTCATTGCAAATACAAATACTGTACAAACAATCATAAACAAACAAAAATATTATATATATATATATATATATATATATATATATATATATATATATATATATATATATATATATATATATATATATATATATATATATATATATATTTATATTTATATTTATATACACTATGGTCCGACACTTTCTCTTATTAGGTTAGATATTAGACTGAATAGAAAGACAGCTAGACTTTAATCAACCAAGAGAGCAGGCATGCTTTAGAATTGGGTACTCAACTATTGACCGTATAATTAATCAGCTAATGCAAAAATCAACAGAGTATGACGATCCACTATGCATGACATTTATAGATTATGAGAAAGCTTTTAATTCTGCCAAAACTTTAATAGTAATGAAACTTATATGAATCTTATGTTAGAACACTTAAAGATATCTATACAGCCATTCTAAAACTACAGTACATGAAGCAAGGACTTGAGACCGAAATTCAAAAGAAAATAAACATGTTATGGAGAATTTTTTATTAATAAAATGAGGTTTTGAAAATTGAAATGCCACTTTCTCTAAAAAGAAATGCATTTACTTAAATGGTCCTACCTGTATTAATTTAAGGAAAAGACACTTCGTGTCTTACTAAAGCCTTCGAACATAACTCTGTTACAACTCAAAGATCTATGGAAATAATAATGATGGGAATAGCAACAAGACAGAATAAGAGAAACACAGATAAGTAAGCAAACTAAAGTAGGGAATATTCTAACATGAAGGAAAAAGAAATGGACACGGGCAGGAAATATGAAAATGACAGTTAACAGATGGATAAGAAGGATAACAGACTGGATTCCTAGAGATTGCAAATGAAGCAAGGGAAGGAAGAGAAGACGATGGATTGACGAGCTATGAAGAATTGCGGGGATAGACTGGTATAAAAAAACATAAACGGAAACGAGTGGAAGGAATATGTACGGGGACTTGTCATAAACTTATATCTCTCTTGATAGCTCAGTTGGTAGAGTCCTCGCAGGCATGGTTTCCGGCCGAATAGGTAGGGGTTCGAATCTCTACCCGGCCAGAAGCTGTTACCATAAAATGAATTCCAAGTGGATATATATTCCCAGATAGAATTCGGTATTAAATGCCATTCGTGGGTGATATTTACATTGATTGAAATCACGAGTGTTAGTGATTTTATATATATATATATATATATATATATATATATATATATATATATATATATATATATATATATATACATATATATATATACATATATATATATATATATATATATATATATATATATATATATATATATATATATATATACGTGTGTGTGTGTGTGCGTGTGTGTGTATACATATTCATACTCAATATAAAGTACTTGGAAAGTAATAAAATAATTAAAAAAAAAAATGATGGGTGACGAGGGAGAAATTTAGAAATATACAATAATCCTTAATATTGAAATCTTTTTATTTAACCCGATTTAATTCGTGCCAATAAAATCGTATCTGGCGAAGAATAAAGGAGTTTATTCATCAAGCTTCTGGCGCGTCCAGAATACAGATTGCGTATCAGAAACTTCTAGATATTCTAGACTCTAGTATCTTTTAGATCGCTCTAGAGTCTAGAGCGATCTAAAAGAGCAGCCGCACTGGATTGCGCCTCGGAGCTATGAACGAATGATGTTCCTTGTTCTGCCTTCGCAAAACATTGGCCATTCAAACATGATTTGCAACGTCATAACTTATATGACTGAATAAATCCATTATTATCTCCCAGTGTTTCTTTGCAAGCCACAAGGCCGAAAACAATTTATATTTTTTAAGTGTATCGATAGCAAGATGTTAAATCCTTTTATCTATCTTTTCACTTATATTGTTTATTTTTTCCATGTCGTTTTTCTCTTATATTGTTTATCTATTGTTTCCATGTCGTTTTTCACTTACATTGTTTATCTAGTTTTCCCATGTCGTTTTTCACTTATATTGTTTATCTAGTTTTTCCATGTCATTTTTCACTTATATTGTTTATCTATTGTTTCCATGTCGTTTTTCACATATTGTTTATCTATTTTTTCGATGTTGTAACTAAGTTTCCAAAAGACAACCCTTAACTACAATATTGTTTACCTATAAGTTATTACGAAAAGGTAGACTACCAGAAATACCTGGAAATGACCCATATTGAACAGCTTTTCAAACTACAAGATAACCAGTTTCATTAGTTTCGAGATAACTAGTTTCATTAGTTTCGAGATAACTAGTTTCATTAGTTTCGAGATAACTAGTTTCATTAGTTTCGAGATAACCAGTTTCATTGGTTTCGAGATAACTAGTTTAATTAGTTTCGAGATAACCTGTTTCTTTAGTTTCGAGATAACCAGTTTCATTTGTTTCGAGATAACCAGTTTCATTGGTTTCGAGATAACCAGTTTTATTAGTTTCGAGATAACCAGTTTCATTAGTTTTGAGATAACCAGTTTCATTAGTTTCGAGATAACCAGTTTCTTCAGTTAGTTTCTTTAGTTTTGAGATAACCAGTTTCATCAGTTTCGAGATAACCAGTTTCTTTAGTTCCGAGATAACTAGTTTCATTAGTTTCGAGATAACCAGTTTCTTCAGTTAGTTTCTTTAGTTTTGAGATAACCAGTTTCATTAGTTTCGAGATAACCAGCCTCTTTAGTTTCGAGATAACCAGCTTCTTTAGTTTCGAGATAACCAGCTTCATTAGTTTCTGACAGTAATTAAGTTACATAACATCGTATCACAACTCCTTGGGTTAGTAACGCTAAAATAAGATCAGGATGATAATACCCACTGAGTAGATATTCCAAAAAAAGCAATGCTAAGTTTTTGCTTATCAATACAAATTAAAGAAGTTTTAATTACTGGGATAGCCAATGGGAAACGTCCCTGCCTGGCAATTTGCTGGACTGGGGTTCGAGTCCCACTCGAATTCAATAGCTTCTTTAGCGTCTGCAATCTCACCATCCTTGTGAATACCCACAGTAGATATTCCAAGAAAAGCAATGCTAAGTTTTTGCTTATCAATACAAAACAAAGAAGTTTCAATTAATGTGGTAGCCAATTGGAAACGTTCCCTGCCTCGCGATTTGCTGGACTGGGGTTCGAGTCCCACTCGAATTCAATAGCTTCTTTAGGGTCTGCAACCTCACCATCCTTGTGAATACCCACAGTAGATATTCCAAGAAAAGCAATGCTAACTTTTTGCTTATCAATACAAATTAAAGAAGTTTCAATTAATGTGGTAGCCTATTGTAAACGTTCACTGCCTCACGATTTGCTGGACTGGGGTTCGAGTCCCACTCGAATTCAATAGTTTCTTATTGAAAACGTCCCTGCCTCGCGATTTGCTGGACTGGGGTTCGAGTCCCACTCGAATTCAATAGCTTCTTTAGCGTCTGCAACCTCACCATCCTTGTGAGCTAAGGATGTGAGTTTTGGGAGATCCGATAGGTCTACCTGAGGAGTTATCAACAGCCACTGCCTGGCCCTCCTCGGTCCTAGTTTGGGTGAAGAGGGGGCTTGGGTGCTGAAAATATGTATATATGGTCAGTCTCTAGGGCATTGTTACTGCCCCTTGCCTCTGGTATTCATGAACGCACTTGCATAGTGCCATAGCCTCTGTACCATGGTCTTCCACTGTCTCTTGAGGTAGAGTTCTCTTGCTTGAGGGTACACTTGGGCACACTATTCTCTTATTTTTCTTCCTCTTGTTTTGTTAAAGTTTTCATAGTTTTATAGGAAATATTTATTTTAATGTTAGTGTTCTTAAAATATTCTATTTTTCCTTGTTCCCTTTCCTCACTGGGCTATTTTCCCTCTTGGAGCCCCTGGACTTATAACATCCTGCTTTTCCAACTATGGTTGTAGCTTAGCGAGTAATAAAAATAATAATAATACTAAAGCAACCAATACAGGGTCTGCAATGCCAAAGGAATATATTACTTAAAAATCAGTCTATTGTTCCAAGACCATTATATAACAGGGAATGGTTACCTCAAACAACGGAAATTCGCAGAATAATCCGAAAAAAATATCACTCAAGACTACGACGAAGCATGAGAAAAATAATATAAATCAGATCAGATTCAGGATTCATACCGATATATATGACCCAATTCAGGATCCCTTTTAAGAACCACTAAACTAATTCGAGGGCCATAACCTAAAATCTTCACCGATTTCCATTATATTCAAAGGAGATCTTTTCACTGTCTACTGTAATGCACAGAAAAGATACTGGAAAAGACAACGCTGAACGCAAAGTCTAGCTGGCGGAGGTAATGAAATCTTGTGAGGATTTACTTAAGTGTCAAACAAATTTCTGGAATAACAAGGTTGTGACGGCGCCGAGTAAGGGTGTGAACTCAAAGGCAGATTGGAAACGACTGAATTATATTATTGTGGAACACTCTCCTTATATACAAAACCTCAAGGCAACAGGACATAACAAGTTCACAAGACAGACAATATTACAGAGGAAAAAGCAGACAGGAATTTTCATGTTCTTTTTAGTGCGAGGGAGGAGCGAAGATACAAGCATAATATATACAAAAGGAATTATGTACAATTGTGTGAAACACGGTTGGTACAAGGTCCACAACCAGGAAAGCATCAACACTGAACAAAAATTTTAAAGTACTGCGCTCTTCTCACTGTAATAAAAAGAAACAATATCAATAGCTCTTTCTTGCAAGGGCTGGCTTAAGGCTATCTAAATCACATCCACAAACCGTTTTTTAAAATACAATATTCACTTGTTTTTGTCTGCCTTTCAACAAAATTAGATTTACGCACCGGCCATTGCACAAGTAGAACAGTAACTAGAAATCTTGTATACAGTCAAGAGGATGGAAGATAAATTTCGTTAGATTTGTTATGTAGGCAATAAAAGAGAGAAATGGGCTTCCATTTCAAAACGCATTGCACCACTTACACGGTACACAGACTTGATGCGTTCGTTTAACTGAATTTATGAGCTGCTATCACTTTCTATCTAAAAACAAAAGGAAAATTAACTACAGCACACTCGTATAGTCACTCATATAAGTTGATGGATGTTTGGGTGTTTGAGAGAGATTTGCATTTCACCCCTTTCTCGGTGGCAGGTGTCTGGGAGCGCGAAACCCGTCAAATATTTAACTACAGTATAATAGTTGAATATTTGACGGGTTTTGCGCTCCCAGACACCCGTCGTCCAGAAAGGGGTGAAATGCAAATCTCTATCAAACAACCAAACATCCATCATCTTACACGAGTGACAGTACATTGTGATATGCAAATAGGCCCGATGCCCGAAATTAATTCAGTATTCTACTAATATTCTATAACATCTTATATAAACTCAAACAAGGAAGGTGTGAATTAATCTACTTATGGTAGAGATGACCAAAAATTTCCATCTTTTGCAATTTTACGTGCACAAAATGCAAGGTACCAAGACGGTTGTTTTATACGCATGTTTAATCCTATCAAAACTCCTTCACTGCGCATGCTTCGTTTTGGACAATTTTTTCTTTCTCTTCAAGATAGTCAGAACTGTTATTGGGAATCTATAGATAGGTTGAAATTCAATGGTATATATCTCAACAAAATGCTAAAGACAAAATTTGAAACATCAGTTTTTGCACAGAAATTTCCTCCTTCCAAGAGATTTTTTTTTTTTTTTTTTTTTGATAAATTGAGCAATGAAATTTGCATAGCCCTTTATTTCTGAAATACTAAACTGCTTGTTGTAAGAGAGACAAACGTTTTAAGACATTAAGCTTGTTTGATAAAAGATTGTAAACGCTAATGTGATCATATTACTGTACAATCGCACACCTAAAAATTTCCTTAACGAGTCCCAAATTCTCATCTGTAGTTTCTATGTCAGCTGAGGTCACCATCTTTTCATGGAATAATTACGCTGAACAAGATGAGTCATAAACGAAATGGAATAATCATGCTGAACAATCTACTTGAATAAAGTACTTGGAAACCTAGGACAAATTCTCTATGATCCCATAGGTCTATCAATAACATACGTGAAAGATCAAAATCAAATAAGGGTTTCAATTTTAACGAGTATGACCGTAACCGTCCCAGGCTAGGACTAAGTCTTTATGACCCTGTATGTCAAACATTAACACAAGAAAGAGCAAAATCAATTCAGGGTTTCAATTTTAACCAGTATGAACCTAACCGTCTCAGGTTAAGACTTCCCAGATAGGACTTGAAGTCTTTATAGTATATAGAACTATTCACCTTCTGCTGGTATATCTAATAAAACTAACCCTTTATCTTAATACGAAGGTACTCTTGAACGATTGCATTTTAGCAAATCCTGTAATTACATTTTAATTACTTATTGTAATATCTTCATCCATATTGTTATAAATACAGGAGACTTACCAAAGATTAAAAAAAAAAAAAAACCAGTTGGGGCTACTTAACTCTTGCCATACATCCTGAAAATTCGTACAGGAGAACATGAAAATAACTTTAAAATATACAAATAAAAGGAATAAAACTAAGTAGTTAAAAAAATACACATTCACTTTTTATCATTTCAGATAACAGTGACTTATGTTCATGTACGCGATGTCATGTTTATCAGGAGATATAACGAGGTCGTATTTCTATGTACAACGATTGTTAATTCTCTACTGCTCAGGTCGTAAACACCACAACCTTTCTATATTCGGATAAGAATGGAGGATACTGATTGATTGATTGATTTAAAGTTCTCAGGCATCCTGACACCTGAGGTCATTGACACCGGTAACATTTAATTTATGTATACAAAAATAAAAAATAAAATAAAATAAAAAATAAAAGAGTATTCAATTAAAATCATAAAAATTTAATGTCATAAAAGTTGAATATTTTTCAGAAGACCTGCTTCTGAAATAAATCTAAAAATGCCACTTGCATGGTAAGACACATCATTTCCAAGAATCTTGGCAAGGATGAACCTGCCACCCTCACCTCGAGCCTCAAACAAATATCTATTCCGCAAGTTGTTATAATTGGGGCATTCGGTCAACAAATGCCTTACTGTTAGAGGTACTAAACAGTCGTGGAGGATACAAAAGTACGGATGGAAAACAATACGAATATCAATGCAACGTTATACATTCCTAAACTTTTTTTGGGAATCCTTTCAGGATGTACAATATTGTTGAATCATTCAATATCTTTGTAAGTAATGGTCTTGTAATAATGGCTGCCATTGGTAACTATAGCACGGCCATGGTTTTGTGATTTCAAAAGTACCATTGACGTTTCTGGAAGCTTCCAGAGTCCTTTTCATTATCAATATCATCAATGATAATATCAATATTAATATTGATATCAGTACTAATACTAATACGAATACTAATACTAATATTAATATCAATATCAATTTAAATATTGATATTAATAGTATTGTTCAACATCATTATTATTATTGTTATTAATATTATTAATATTATTATCATCAATACTATCATTAATAATATTATCATCATCAATATTATCATCATTATTATCATCATCATCATCATAATCATTATTACGCTAAGCTACAACCCTAGCGGAAAAAACAGGATAATATAAGCCCAAGGGCTGCAACAGGGGAAAATAACTCAGTGAGGAAAGGAAATAAAGAAGTAAATAAACGATATAAGAGAAGTAATGAATTAAGAATAGAAAATATTTCAAGTATTTTAAGTTCAGTAACAACGTTAAAATAGATATGTCATATACAAACTAAGACAGATTCATGTCAGCCTGTTCAACATAAAATAATTTGCTGTGTGGTAAAGAATATTCACCTAGAGCAATCAAATTGTTTGGTATAGATTTTTGTTTTTCTGTAAGTTCAAGTAATTTTTAAGAGTATTGGATTATTTGAATCCTAATTGATAAAACTAAGCAGTTTCTGAGAATGATCTGTATAAAACATGTACGACTTACTTGGGTTGTGAACAGTGTATGCCAAATTGATCGGAATTATTCTCATTTTAGGCAACTATCGCTTCTAAACAGGATTATATATATATATATATATATATATATATATATATATATATATATATATATATATATATATATATATGTATATATATATTATATAACATATACTATATATAATATATATATGTATATATAACATATATATATATATATATATATATATATATTTATATAATATACAATATATATAATATATAAATATATCTATATATAATATATATATATATATAATACATATATATATATATATATATATATATATATATATATATATATATATACACATATATATAATATATATAATATAATATATATATATATATATATATAATATACATATATATTATATAATATATATATATAATATATATAAAGTATATATATATAATATATATAATATATATTATATATATATATATATATATATATATATATATATATATATATATATATATATATATATGTATATAAATCTAATATACATAAATTCAAAAATATTCAGGAATTAAAAATGAAACGCGTATATTAATAAACGAGTATGTGAACTTATAGTACGAGTTGACCAAAATACAGATATTAACCTGGTTAATAGTTAACATAAAAAAGCCAGAAACATAAAAAGCTTAAGCATCTGAACACATCACGAGATGTGCTCGGAGAAACTTTCAACTTCATCCGAGGGTAAGCGGTCTAAACAAGTAAATAAAATATAATTAAGATATAAAATGTGTTTTTACAATCCACTCTGGCGAATCTAATCTGCATAAAAAGACACGATACGATCAGAAAAAAAAAGGCATTCTACACTTTTTAAAGAGGCCGCTTGCACCAAAGCACCGACAACCGAAGGCACCTTCGCCAGTCATGAACTCCTGAGGGACGGCAACTACAAGAGGTTGAAACCCGCCACCGCTTTCCTAACCTCGATTCGTCCCCCGGAGACAGACGGGAGGGTATAGTATCCGTAATCATTCAAGCATAGAGAAGAAACGTCTATTTATCTTATTCTCACCTTTCCTTTCTCTCTGCCTTCCCTGAAGCCGGCGTAATTAACATACCAGTTTGGGCGAACAAGTACATTCATTCATCGCATGCCTCTCTCATTACGAACACGTTCACCCATCTCTTCGAAAAGCGCACTAAACACCCGACCGGTAATTAAGCCATCCCGATGTAAATCAGACGGGTCTTAAATACAACCGCCTATCGCTCAACGACCGCCTTCTTTCTCGCCTTCCTTCATAAATATCATCAGTTTCGTATTGACCGATTTGTTGAACACACGGTCGAGAAAAAAAGGAATGCCACAGTTGCAAAAAAAAAAAAAAAAAAAAAAAAAAAAAAAAAAAAAAAAAAAAAAAAAAAAAAAAAAAAAAAAAAAAAAGTATCGTCTGCGCCATTCACTAACTGCCAATAACAAGTCAGTCAAAAATCTATAGGCTTATTGTATCCTTATCACATGATCATACATTATAAAAGCCATCTTTTATTGCACTACACAAATTCTTAAGAGATTATCCATCTTTGCTTCGTAAAAAGTGTTTGGAACTGTTATCCACATTACCACAAGTTTAGGATGTATGAAGAACATGAATCAATTAGTGATCTTAAAAAATTAACCCTAGAAACCAGTAATACAATAATATATGTCGAACTTCATCGAGGACCGCATTATTATTATTATTATTATTATTATTATTATTATTATTATTATTATTATTATTATTTGCTTAGCTACAGCCCTAGTTGGAAAAACAGGATGCTCCAACAGGGAAAATAGCCCAGTGAAGAAAAGAAACAAAGAAAAATAAAATATTTGAAGAAAAGTAACATTAAAATAAACATTGTCTACACAAACTATAAAAACTTTAACAAAAGAGGAAGAGAAATAAGATAGAATTGTATGTTCGAGTGTACCCTCAAACAAGAGAACTAATCCAAGACAGTGGAAGACCATGGTACAGAGGCTATGGCACTACCCAAAACTAGAGAACAATGGTTTGATTTTTGAGGGGCCTTCTCCTAGAAGAACTGCTTACCATAGCTAAAGAGTTTTCTACCCTTACCAAGAGGAAAGTAGCCACTGAACAATTACAGTGCAGTAGTTAACCCCATGGGTGAAGAAGAATTGTTTGGTAATCTCAGTGTTATCAGGTGTATGAGGACAGGAGAAGCTGTAAAGAATAGGCCAGACTATAAGGTATATGTGTAGGCAAAGGGAAAATATACCGTAACCAGAAATAATGATCTAATGTAGTACTGTCTAGCCAGTCAAAAGACCCCATAACTCTCTAGCAGTAGCAGCTCAACGGGTGGCTGGTGCCCTGACCAACCTACTACCTACATTAAGATCAGACCTAAGCGGCTCATCATAAAAAAAAACACTGTTCTAAAGTCTCTCTAAAAATTTGCTGAAGATATTCAAATGCACTCCAAATATAATATTACTTCACCTCGTACGTTTCAGTAACTCACGAGTCACCCGAAGACATTTCCCTACAGCATCCAACGGTCAAGGACAACTAACAACACTGACGGCATCCCTAAATAAGCCCTCTCGTCCATATTGTAGAAAGTGGGAGAAATAGACTGCTTATGTTCAAATATGCTGTTTACTAAACAGGAATATCAGACAATGGCGGTGTTGTAAATGTGTATATACACATACATTTTTACATACCTTTGTTTTCTTCGGATCACACCTTGAGATGAGGTTGTTAATAGCAGCTTGCCAGCTCTTTTGACCTGTTCTCTGTCACAGGTGCACAATTATATGCGTGGTCAGCAAAGGGATAATGGATTGTAATGGAATGAGCCTTATCCAGCTCGTTCTATGACGCCAATTCGAATCTGTGTTCTTTTCACTCTGATTGGCAAGGCGAAAAGCGCACGTCATTTCAAGGAATTTAAAACAAATTTGCTAAGCAACAAATGTATGGTTGCTGGTACTTTTAATCCTTGACTAACTGCCTACGTTAATTCTTTGAAGCCCGCTGGTTGAATAACAACGCCCCTAGCGGCCCTGCGCCCCAGAGAGAGAGAGAGAGAGAGAGAGATGAGAGGAGAGAGAGAGAGAGAGAGAGAGAGAGAGAAATTGTATGTCTCTGAAACAGCTCCATTAAACAGGTCTCAAAGAGAGAGAGAGAGAGAGAGAGAGAGAGAGAGAGAGAGAGAGAGAGAGAGAGAGAGAGAGAGAGAGAGAGAGAGAGAGAGAGAGAGAGAAATTGTATGTCTCTGAAACAGCTCCATTAAACAGGTCTCAAAGAGAGAGAGAGAGAGAGAGAGAGAGAGAGAGAGAGAGAGAGAGAGAGAGAGGAGAGAGAGAGAGAGAGAGAGAAATTTTATGTCTCTGAAACAGCTCAGAGAGAGAGAGAGAGAGAGAGAGAGAGAGAGAGAGAGAGAGAGAGAGAGAGAGAGAGAGAGAGATTGTATGTCTCTGAAACAGCTCCATTAAACAAGTCTCAAATAGTTCTCAGGCAATGAAGCAGTAGTAGTAATTGACGTTGATAAACGACCGAGATCGTTGCAAGCGACTCGTGCTAACGCTGATGGTCCCGCCAAACGTACTTAGGTGCCATGAATTGTTCACGGACTCATCCATCTCCGAGAGTTGTGTAAGGTTTCATCCTGTGCTCACAGTCGATTCACTAATGGGAGGAAAACGCTGGCCATGAATATGCTAATTCCCGTGATCGTGTTATTGAGAAAGGCCTCGCCTGCGGATGGCGATGTCATGACGGCAAATATTAACTTGGAAGGAAACTTTGGAAACTATTTATTATGATTACTGCGTGTGTTCAATGGGAGGGGGGGGGAGGCCAAACCAAAATCAATGCAATTCTTATGCATGTACATCCTAGATGGTCATGGCCTAAATAGCACGTAAAAGTTGAATAAAACTAAACTATGCACTTCAAGGCGATTGAAGAACTCTAAGTCTGGATTGGTCATTATTATGCAGAATGTACACTCTATACATTCAAAGAGGTATTATGAATTGCTCTCCACATACTCGAATGACCAATCGACGCCCTTACCTTGATAAACATGTACAAATAAGAAAAAATAATGAAAAGTAGCAACATATAAAAAATCATGTTATATATTTCAAGCCAATAAAAAGTGTGATTTTAATGCTCCCCAGAACAGGTTTAAGTTGAAAGCGGTTATAGTCAACTTTCTTTTGATCATCTTGTCGTATGTCGAGGTGTCGGATTTTTATTCATCATTGCGTCAAGCGAATACTTGTTATTAATGAATAACATATAGGTTACTTTCTATTGTGAAAGGTCGCAAAAGAGGCCCGATGATTGACCTGTTGAAAATTATTGGGCTCAACAAATGCAGTGTAAATGAAACTTATCACAATTGAATATCATTAAAATATATGGAAAAAATCTTTAACGCGCATAATAGTTTAAGCAGAAAAGACTATAATTAATATCCAACAATTTTGAACGAAATGTCGATTATTTATTTTCCTTTTTATTTATTCGAAATTACAAGCCTTTCAGATAATACCCTATTGCCTACTCATTGGAGAAACATTATTATTGCGATGTTTAGAGGAACTATTACAAACAGGCATTAAAAAATCTTAGGTCAAAAAAGTTTTTTTTTTTTAATAATGTAGAGTACTTCGCATAATTTACACGTTTTAAAGAGCACTGTCTTGATTCAATGAACACTATTCATCTAGAATACGATTACTATACATGCTCAATCAAACGAAATAAAGTACGATCTTCGAATTAGTGTAAAATACTTAGAACACCTTAAAAAAAAAAAACGTTAGAAATGAGAAAAAATTACATGTGCTTTCTTCTTTTCTGAACAGCTTAAATACTACTTCGTTTTATTTGAGGGAGCAAGAAAATATAAGAAGACGGGGAGAACGATGTCAAATGTATTCGTGGAGGAGACCCATAAAAATACTGAGAAGACTCTTTGCCTCATTCTTACTAAAATGGTTTAAATTACCTTAAAGAACAAATGCATTTCACCTGCGTGTCCAACATCAAATATTACAAAAAAAAAAAAGTCGGACAAGGTTAATATTTTGGCAGACGTAACAAATCCCGACCTAATGGGTATAATGTGTACTAAGTTTAATATTAATAGCTAAGTTAATTATTAAAGTAAATTGCTGGTAGACTAAAAGTATATTAAGAAAGCTCACTAAAAGAGGCTAGAAAAACTTAAGTCATACAAACACCTCCCACTCATTGAGGTATGGCGTTATATACTAGAAGGCCTGCCCCTAACGACTTTTAGAATAAATGGGTGTGGGTCACAGTCTCTATTTGTCTCGCTAACTTACTGTTTCACACACACACACAGCAAGGCGTTATCCTATCTAATTTCAAGGTAGAAGGGGGGAAAAAAGTAAAGATTGAGATCCTCATTATGATATAAATTTATTTAAGACACAGATGATATAAACTTAATAACAATAATAAGAATAAGCTTAGAAGCTTTGCACCTATCTATAAAGAGATAGAGTGCCCGCAAACTTATTTTGCGGAGTGAGCAATAAGGAACCAGGAACCAGGAACCAGGAACCACACTTTCGATAACTTCCATCGACATAAGAAGGTCTTGTGTTCGAATGAGAATATTAAATGTGTGATATCTTGCTCTACGGAGTAACGAACTTATCGTTTAACACAGAATATGCGAACGCAAATAGAACTAATGAAAACAATTATCATCTCGTAACTGACTTTTTACGTCTAGTACCATCATTTCTCAATGTCACAGATTATTTTCCAAGATCATCGTCTGTTTCATATAGTTTCACAAATTTTTAAGAATAAACCATTGAAAATTGGTGTTCTCCAGAAGGTCAATTATTTATTTTTGTTATTCCAACAATGATGAAGTTATATAAAGCGGGGTAACTGGTGCCTTGGCAAACCTACTACCTTTAAATGTTACATATTAATCAATATGTCCCCGTAGCTCAGTGGTATATATATTTGAGAAATACAGGCAAACTACATAAATCTCCCAACTACCAATGCTAACCATACTTAACACCTGCATTTTATTGTGAAAGACAAAGTCTCCTTTGTTTCCTAATACTGTATTGAAGAACAAGCAACGTTCTGTTCTAATTATTTTTCATCTATTTATTCATTTACTTGTTTTATTATTTCTTGAACCAAACAGATGTATAGACTTTTCTTCAATAATCTATCAATTATACCATTATATTGCCACATGATCACAATAAAATGTAACACTAATAGTACGAAGGTATGGTATTTCCCGTAGCTTGATGCTACATCTAGCGTCCAACATACATGCAACAAAATAGTACTAATAGCCAATGTCATGTATAATTACTGTTTAAACAAGTTTCGAATTATAAAAACAAAACTATCTAGGGTCGTTTTGGGCGTTTCGGTAAAGTGGGTAAATTAACTACACAGATATATCTCCAAGTAAGAAATCCGCAAAACTGTTTACTTTTATTTTCTTACTTCTACTTTTAGGGGTTTATTTCTCGCCTTCCATCAGACACTAAGAGTCTGTTCAGGCGGGCCTTGGTGTGTGAAAATAATTTCTTTCCAGTTGATATTTTGCTCTGTATCTTTTCAGTGATTTGCTAGCATTTGTATTCAGGGTTAATAGTTTTCAGGTCACTATTATAACACTTTCCAAAGAGACAAGTCTTCAGGTTTTTCTTGAAAGCTGCCACAATTTTGCTATATCGTCGTATTCTTTGGACATTAAATTTCAACAAAATATTAAGGTAACAAACTCGAAAACCCCACGTAAAAATGCATAGAGAACGACAAAATATAAACGGAATACTTTTCAAATAGATACGAAGTTGGACTGACACAATCGCAAGACAACAACAACAACAAAATCTATAATAGATGTATTGCGAACGGACAATAAACAATCAGACAAAACTAACCCTTTCACCCCAAAAGGACGTACCGGTACGTTCTTGTAAAACACTGTTAATTACATGTTTTTACATATTTTTGATAATTTTATGAAAAACTTCAGGCATTTTCCAAAAAAAATGAGACCAACCTGACCTCTCTAGGACAAAAATTAAGCCTGTTAGAGCAATTTTAAAAATATATATATATAGCAAAATGTGCTCGAAATCTAACCTTGTGGTGGGGGTAAAAGGACATGTCTTCGCGGTTTTTGTTATGCGAGGATTATAAGGTTTGGAAATGAAATAATGCCTCGCCAAGCGATACGAAAACATATTAAGCTTTTATACCAATGATTCAGGAAAGCGACCAATCACCTTAGTAATGAACTATCAACAATAAATTACATGGATAATACAGATAATTCACATGCTTATATGGCGTCAGACATCGAGAAAAATATATAAGTCTCGAGCTTCGAAATACTGAACCAATCGAGTGTCAGTTTATATTCTTTTAATATTTGTGTGGAAAAGATGGCAAGACCATTTGTAACGAGATTCGTGGCTTGTCAGGCGCCAATAAGTTTTCTTACTGTTAGTTCGAACTAATTTTCTATTACAACCTGGTTTAGTCACGAGATAACGTGGATGAAACGAGGCTCTACATTGAAAAGAAGTATTTTCGAACACGAGACAACTGATTTGAAACCTATAATCTAAACCCAACCTTATGCGAAAACATATACTCGGTACCACAGGGTGCTGAAACTGGAATACGCCAATGAAATGGATAAGAAACTACAACATCGATTGATATTTACGAACCATTCCAACAAGCCGTTAAAGCACAGCACTCGAGAAGATTTCGAGAAAGGAGGAACTGAACAATTTAAGGAGAAATAACTCACGCTTAACACTTAGGCATTATGTCTTTAGCGACGTAAACATACCGAAGTCAGGCCACCACTTTAGGGAAGTTCTTCTTTCGAAAGACTTAACAGGAGTTCCGCTAGGAGAGAGGCGTATCATTTAAGGCCATTAAAGGCTCCCCGATAAGAGAAAACCTTCGACTGGATCAGTAGGTTTTTCAAAGATAATCTTTCAACAAAAACCAACATGACTGGCAGTCCGTAACAAGACCTACTACTAAATAGGCATTTGTTTTGCAACGGCAGGTCACGGAGAGGATGGAAAGAAGATATGTAATCAAAATGCACTTCATACTTGCTAGGTTTCACAATTTTGGAGGAGCATATTATTATTAATATATTATTATCAACGTCATTATTATTATTATTATCATTATTATCATCATCATCATCATTATTATTATTATTATTATTATCATTATTATTATTATTATTATTAATTGATAACTTACAACCCTAGATGGAAAAGCAGGATACTTAAATCCAAGGGTTCCAACTGGGAAAAATAGCCAGTGACTAAAGTTAATAAATAAATCACATGAGAAGTAATGGATAATATAAAATATTTTATGATCAGTAACAACGTTAAAACAGATATCATAAACTATGAAGAGAGACTTTGGAGTGTCGCTTTAGTCCTTCCTGAAATTGAATTTATTGTTTTAGCGTGCATTCCCACAAGCCGAATTGTTGAAAAATTATTAATATTATTACTTGCTAAGATACAACTCTAGTTGGAAAAGCAGGATCCTATAAGCCCAGGGGCTCTAACAGGGAAAATAGCTCAGTGAGGAAAGGGAACAAGGAAAAATAAAATATTTTAAGAAGAGCAACAATATTAAAATAAATATCACTTTATAAACTATAAAAACTCTTAACAAAACAAGAGGAAGAGAAATAAGATATAAGATAGAACAGTGTGCCCGAGCGTACCCTCAAGCAATTTCCAAAAGTAGCTCGAAACTGTCTAGATAACTATCGTTATATTTACTTTCATATGACTTGACAACTCGCCACTCAAAAAAAAAAAAAAAAAAGCAGCAGCAGCAGTGGCAGCTTGGAGCCATCTAACTGTCAAAAACAACTGACAGATACCAAACTGCTTAGAAATAGAGGCCAAACTGTTTTCATATTTAGATAGCTAACTTCACATCCATTTTCAGATAAATTGCCAAGTCACTAAAATGCAGAGCTTGAAGTTACTGTAAGTATTGCGACAAATTGTTCATACTCTTAAAAGACTTGCACAACCCTCATTTCAGAAATTTTTACGCTAACTTGTATGCACTGAAAGCACTGTGATAACCTTTCTAACTGAAAATGGCTTACCGAAAGACATATTTGTCAAAAGTGCGAAGCAGTTAGCTCTGTGAAAAAAACGCAATAGTTTCTTTTCGTATACCAATTCAAATGAAAAATTACATTGCAACTTGAGCCTTTGTGCAATGGTTGAGCTCATTTTTTTTTTTGTCTACGGAACTATCAGTAGTACTAGTTACGAAGTAACTATTTGGTTGTATTAAAATGCTTATCCATATAACGGGTGATTTCGAAAAAAAAGTTCAGTAACTACTAATGGGTTTCACAGACAGTGCAAGTGCGATTTTTGCAATTATTCTGTAACGAACACTCGTATCAGTACGAGATTTTACTATAGTGTATTACACCCAGTAAGGAAATTTATAGGAGTATCATGAATCATTTATTGTAAATAATAAAGACTTTTGTACCTATACCAAGAGGCAAAACTCATTAGCCAAGCAAGAAAACGAACACCAGGTTGGAAGAGCTCCGCCTGCCTACAACCCCCTTCACCTCCAACCCCATTTTCTTCCTCCCCTCTCCTTTCTTCCCTCATCTGCCCTACGTCTTTCCTTCTCTCTTTCTCTCTCTCTGAATGTTGCTTTGATTTAAACATTTATTTACGATTTTTTTTTCTATCAATCTAATAATCATTTACATAACCAATACCAGAGAGAGAGAGAGAGAGAGAGAGAGAGATGAGAGAGAGAGAGAGAGAGAGAGAGAGAGAGAGAGATGAGCAAACCAGTGAATAAAGCAGTCAGGTCATCTGATAGGTAACAACCGATTGAATTGTTCCATATCTACAACAATAAATATTATAATTAGATAAGATAGATAGATAGATAGAGTGCTTGATATAAAAAAAAAAATCATACAAAAAAAGTTGCAACTTAAGCTACCTTCTCAGAAAGAGAGCATGAAGGGAAGGAAAGAACGGATGGCGTGGAGGTGGAGAGAGATAGCTTGAAGCAGGGGGAGAGCAGGTGAGGGATGAAAGGAGAGGGAGGGAGGGGGTGGAGGTAGAGGTTCTGTATATTATTGTTCGGTTTTGTGACTGGATGATTGAGATTTTGCCCTTTGGCATAGGGGCAAGTGTCTTTATAATTAATAATTCACGATTCATTATACCCCTATAAATTTCCGCACTGGGTGTAATACCCTATAGCAACATCTCGTATTGATACGACTGTTCGTTACAGAATAATTTAAAAAAAATCGCACTTGCACTGTCTGTGAAACCCATAGTAGTGTCGTCTTTTGGGAGTTTGGAGGATTTGATTCCTTAAGATCCGTATATCAACATTTGCCTGGCACGATATAATTAGGTCATTCTCCTAAGTAGTCCTCCTCATAGGCTACCTTAAGTAAGTGCTCTTTAGGATATTTACCCGTTTGCTTTAAAATCAACCAAGATATTTTCGTTAATTTGAATAATGCTAAAGGAATGGGATATAAATTGTATAAAAATCTGAGCGACACCACCTATTCATGGAAGCAGGCTTCACAATGCAGGTTTTTTTTTTTTTTTTTTTTTTTTTGGGGGGGGGGGGGGGTGATGGAGATCGTAAAACCGAAGATTGAAGGAAATGACTGTTGCTCGTTTGAGATTTCTTTTCTGGAGGGATAGTGAGAAGCTACGAGCCAAAATTGACGGCATAAGGCGGCCATTCATTTTAAAAGTAATGGAAATGTTTAATATATAAAAGAATAAAGTGATATAACAGGAACAAAGTTGAATAAAAACCTAACAGCATGTCAGGGGGATAGAGGATGAAGCTCAGGAATTAAAATCTATTGAGTGAGCGATTTTTTAAGGAAACCAAGGGTATTGCTCCTCATCTGTGTGATTTGGTGATTAAAAGGACATTCAAACATTTATTTAGAAGATATATTACTATTTGGTCTTTCCCTTTCCCCGCTTACTGCATCAGGTGTAGAAATTAAGGTTTAACCACTACCCTGATAGGCTGAGGAGCTGGTATGGCTATTGCTCGGAACTCGATCTAAAAGAATAGTTATGTATTTTTCGCTCGTTAAGCGCCCACTACCTGAAGTAATTCACCCGGACCATAGGCCCATATCCAGCCTCACAGCTGTGCTAACTCGGTTACTTTATCACAATAGAGACTTATCATACAGTTAAGCCTATTTGAATTAAGATTATAAGTACGTTGTGCATGAAAATAATAAGTCAGCTTGATCTCCAAGCTATGTAATTTTCTCAAGATAAAGCTACTAGCAATTATATAATCATTGATAGCTTACAGTAAGGGTATTATCGTAAGGAATCATTCGTGCTTATGCCATCTGCACATTTATTTTTTCGGCAAATAAGGAGAATACATTATTGGGAAATAAGTATATCACAATTCCATGAAAAATATTCGGAAAATTACGTCGTTCTAGAGACCAAATAGCTTTTTAATATGATTTGCCATAAAACAAATTAATGAAAGGTTTTACCAGAATGTGATAGCGTCCTCATTAACCTTGATATAAATTATTTTTTGTACGAATATCTAAATTCTAATTGTATTCAATGTGCTATTCGCTCATCAGTATCTACTGTATCCAACATTGATCATCTATTATGCAAAGTTGATACTGAACTTTTGTAACTAATCAATCCTTCAACAACAGGAGCCACTTTATTCGACTGCTGCTATCTTTTGCAAATCAACTAATAATGAATTAGGTTAGCAATATTTGCTAAAACAACGGTTATCAAATAAAATTTGGGCAAAGATACAATATCTTATAGGATGTACCAATAATAACCATTTAACACCTAAAATAGAAAAATAGAAAAGATTTCCTAATTTCCTCAGTGTTGGACTGGCCGGCACAGGGGGGGGGGGGTGTGTGTGAAGGGGAAATTCTACCCTTGACCCTTCCCGTAAAGTGTCTACTGGGACCCTTCTACAAACAAATAGTAATATATATATATATATATATATATATATATATATATATATATATATATATATATATATATATATGTGTGTGTGTGTGTATGTGTGTGTGTGTGGTGTGTGTGTGTGAGTGAGTGTGTGTTTTTTTGTATTTGTAGTGGATAGTTTAGACATCAAATGATAACAGAATTGAAATATGGTAACTCGATTTGTAAAATTTGTTTGCATTCGCCAATAAAGACAGCCCTTTACTGTCTTTGATTCGCCAAGGTTGGAGAAGGCTCCACCCATTTCGTAGTAGTAGTAAGAAGAGCAACCCTTTATCTGTTTTATCATGGGTTATAGAGATAGACCGATTGATTATGAGTTACCTGCCATCCTGGCATCTAAGGTGGTTATAGACATCAACGCATATTTCCCGTGAGTGTCTGCGTTCTTTTGAATAAAACTGTACAAGATGGTACAGTCTGGGATGATGTGAATGCAAAGGATGGTCAGAATTATGAAAAATCTTATACAGCATGTATAAAGAACTAACCGAAGACGCTGCCAAAGATTAATATCTCGATCAGGAATAAGTCATTTAATAGACTGCTGCCAAAGATTAATATCTAGGTCAGGAATAAGTTATTTAATAGACTGTAAGTTCTTGTCCAACAAATCGAGATACAGCACCTGCAGACCAGACAGAAGAATACTCGAAACAGGGCATAATAAAGAATAAGAAGTTTTTCTTCAGAATAGATTGATCACCGAATACCCTAAAGAACTTCTCAGCAATTTTTGGGGGCAATTGAAGAAGATACGGATCAAATGTGTTTCTCAAATGTAAATTTGCAATCAAGAATCGCACTAAAATAGTTTTAAAAGGCGTTAAAGAAACATAAATGCTGAGATAGGACGTTAAGAAACGACTGTCCTTGACCTATTTACAGTCATATTTAAGAGTTTTGTTAGGGTTCAACTTCTTACCACATAATTTGCCCCATGCACTAATTTCAACTTCATCTCTATTAAGGGACTCAGCAACGCCAGATCTACATTAAGGAGATGGAATTAGGGCAGAAAGAATAGCATCATCTGCATATGCAACGAACTTTGCTTTCTAGCCCAAACCACATCTCATTTGTATATATGAAAAGTACTGGGACAAGAACCCAACTTTGCGGAACACCAAATATCTCATTTTTTATACTTACTGTGGTTCCCAACAACAATTTGCAAATGATTACTTGAAAATTCTGTAATAATTCTAAGAAATAATGTTTTAACAAAACATGTTTAGTGTCCATATAACCAAAACAATTAACCAATAAAAAAAAAATTAACATAAAATAGTACTAACCTTATCAAGAGCACTTTGATAAAGTGTCATGGTCCTAGAAGTTTCCTCTCAGATCCAAATGTGAGGAAAACCTGCAATAAAGAAGAAAGTCCATGAAAAAAAATTATGGCGTCATATAACCAAATATTTGAACAAGATGCGTAATGTCGAAGGCAATTAAGACAAAAATTGAGTAAACCAACTCTTAAGATTTTTTAAAGCGACTTGGTAGATAATTATTTGGAAATGCAAATGCTGAACAAAATGAAGAGATACATTTAATTTGAATCTTAAAGGAAAAGCCTCAACTAAGTTAGTGTTTTATTCATAGACTAAATTTTGTTTGAATATTGTAAAAATTATTTAATTCACAGAAAATGGTAATGAAACTAACATGTGGTATAAAAAAAATATCTTAAATTTCTTTACTTTGTTGAACGATAAATACTGCCGAGAGAGAGAGAGAGAGAGAGAGAGGAGAGAGGAGAGAGAGAGAGAGAGAGAGAGAGAGAGAGAGAGAGAGAGAGAGAGAGAGAGAGAGAGAGAGAGAGAGAGAGAGAAATTATAGGTATAAACAAAACGCGTAAGGATAACTACTTTCTCTTACTTTTATACTCTCTCCCTCTACGCGTTTTGTTTATACCTATAATTTAACTCTCTCTCTCTCTCTCTCTCTCTCTCTCTCTCTCTCTCTCTCTCTCTCTCTCTCTCTCTCTCTCTCTCTCTCTCAGCAAGTATACTTTTATCCGACAAAGAATTAATTCTGACTTTCATAAAATATTTTTCGATACACGGCAGTAAATTACTTAGCTTGGAATGCATTTTCATGTAATTTTTCTGAAAGAAGATAATTTTGGGGGGCTACATCATTTCTGGGGTTGGACCACCAAGTCTATTTTTGGTACAGATGGCTTCATTAATTCCGGTACACTTCAGGGGAAGCTAAGGAGACATCAGGGTACCGGAATTAACGAAGCCAACTGTACCAAAACAGACTTTATGTCCAACCCCTGAAATGATGTAGCCGCCCAAAAATTATCTTCTTTTCAAAAAATTACATGAAAATGCATTCCAAGCTAAGTAATTTACTGCCGTGTATCGAAAAATATTTTTATGAAAGACAGAATTAATTCCTTGTCGGATAAACGTATACTTGCTGGAGAGAGAGAGGAGAGAGAGAGAGAGAGAGAGAGAGAGAGAGAGAGAGAGAGAGAGAGAGAGAGAGGGAGTTAAAAAGTAAGCCAACTGTGTAACAAGCATTCTACAATTGAGAATTTTGCTGACATTGGGATGCTTTGTTCCTTCACCGATCCAAGCACAAGGTATCAACACTTAACCCAGTCAGTGTTGTGTTTAGCAAATATTTAGCAAAGGCAAAGATTTCATGAAAAGTTTGAAAACTTTTTAAGCAAACAAAAAAGGTCAACCAGCTAATTATCAAGTTTCTTGCTACGTAATTACAAATTCATTCTCTCTCTCTCTCTCTCTCTCTCTCTCTCTCTCTCTCTCTCCTCTCTCCACACACACCACAAAGGTTATCAGATTAGGTTATCAGATTGTACATGAGCATTCTTTTGTATTTTTGTTCCATTGTAGCATAAGAAGAACAATAAAAAAAATTGTGCACTATTCAAACATACATAAACTTCTAATTGAATGAGATGCATAAAAAAGTCTTCCTTTCATAGTATTGATGCAAATTAATACCGTTATCTAAGATTTTGAGCCAATATTTCGATAGTCGCAAGGAGCACTCAATAGAGCTAACAGCCACATTCTCGTAGTTCGATAACTGGCCGGTATTCCTGTAACCAGGATCCAGACTGTAACAACTGTTTGGAAAAGGGTCTATCTCACCAGTTTCGCACTCATTCTCACCCCCATTCTTTTGCCCAACTGGCTATGGCTGGAGATGTGCATTTTGTTTGCATAATAATAATAACAATGATCATAGAAGCTTAAAGGTATTAGCATACAAGGGCTTCCGTTCTTTGTAATAATAATGATAATAGAAGCTTTAAGGTATTAGCATACAAGGGCTTCCATTCTTTGTTCATAATTTTAATAGTTAAAATATTCTCGCGATTTGTGTAAAGGAAAAATCCTGTACAAAAATGCACTGAAACGAATTATTTTATCAATGAAAACCACGAGTTAATTTTTTTTTTATTTGAGAAGCTTAAACTTAACAGGTTACTCTCCGGCTGAAAATCTGGAGTCAAGCAACAACAACCCCCCCCCCCCACTAG
>NC_090757.1:31820055-31822555 GCF_036898095.1 Palaemon carinicauda
TTAAGTTGTCTTCGTGAAAGCCGACTGTTTTTTTTTTCTCTGACTTTTACCTTTGTTACGTTCATGACAATTCCCTAATTTCCATTTCATCTAACCCTTTCCCACTTTATGGTTTTAATTTATATCTATTTGAAGTATCATTCTCTTCCTATTCATGCCCTTGTCAGCTGGCTGTTTATTCTTAAGAATTATTATTCTACCAATATTGCCACCAAAGTTTTACCCTTGGGGATTACAATTTTTTTCTTTTAGGGTTTTGTTTCATCCCACTCTTCATACCCGCATTCTTAAATATTCTCTTCATTTCTCGGCTTGAAACTTCTCCTCAGTTCTTAAAACTTGTATTTTTCCTTTTAAATTTTCATCGTTCTATTCTGTATCACTAATTCAATTAAACTTTGGCTTCACCAGGACATGTCTGCCTTTTTACCCATTTCCTAACTGTCTTTTATCAAGTTTTAGACTTCCTATCATTCTTCTGCTACTCCCATTTAAGTCTCTGTCACTCTTTTATACCTTCCACTTTTCCCTTTAAAGAAAATAATGATTTTAGAACATGCCTGGTTATCCTTTCATTTACTTAGTCTATGCTTTTATCAAACCCCGACATTATCTCTATGAAATTTAGGCTTTTAGTTTAAAGAATTTTCTTTTCATGAAAGAAAAAAAAAAAGGGGGGGGGGGAATTGGTATCTCTATGACTACGCCTTTATAATCAATCTTATCACTTGCTTCTAAGTAATCTCTGCCCGTAAGGTTCCTCCCATGCACTTCTCAACATAAACTCTTAAAAGCCTTCCCTGGTAGACATGTACATTCTACTAATGCATTTCGCACTGCGTATCATTTGAACTCATTATTATTATAACTAAACAAACCTACATTCAAGTATCATACCTATAATAATAATAATAATAATAATAATAATAATAATAATAATAATAATATTATCATTAATAATAATAATAATAATAATAATAATAATAATAATAATATTATCATTAATAATAATAATAATAATAATAATAATAATAATAATAATTTTGAAATTATTATCAATAATAATAATAATAATAATTTCAAAATTATTATTATTATTGATAATAATAATAATTATAATAATAATAAAAATAACAATAATAATAATAATAATAATAATAATAATAATAATAATAATAATAACAGGGGAAATATTATTAGTAGATCTCAGGTAGTTTGAAAAATTCCCCATGTACCATTTTAAGCGAAAAAACTAGATACTCTATACTCAATTTTTTTAATGAGGCGCAATTGCCCTGACTCGCAGCGGTACCCTTTTAGCTTGGAAAAGTTTCCTGCTATCTGATTGGTTAGAATCATCTTGTCCGACCAATCAGCGATGAGGAAACTTTTCCGCGCTAAAAGGGCATCCCTGCGAGTCGGTGCAAATCTGCCTCACTAAAAAGAATTGACTATAGATATAAATATCTAAAACAAGCAAGCCTCTGTACCATGGTCTTCCACTGTCTTGGGTTAGAGTTCTCTTGCTTGAGGGTACACCGCAGCACACTATTCTATCTTATTTTTCTTCCGTTTGTTTTGTTAAAGTTTTCATGAATTTATTTTATATAGGAGATATTTATTTTAATGTTGTTACTCTTCTTAAAATATTCTATTTTCCTGTTTTCCTTTCTTCACTGGGCTATTTTCCCTGTTGGAGCCACTGGGCTTATAGCATCCTGCTTTTCCAACTAGGGTTGTAGCTTAGCTAATAATAATAATAATGATAATTATAATAATAATAAAAATGATGATAATAATAATAATAATAATAATAATAATAATAATAATAATAATAATAATAATAAAGCAAGCCATGGATTTATTATAGAATCCTAAAAAAAAAAGAAAAAAACATACCCACAAAAAACTAGTTTAAAATTCTTGCACTATAAAATCTATCAACTTACGTAAGGGTTTTGCTGTATAATCAAGAAGGAATCATACAACTGATTGACAAAATGTGACGTCAGTTGTAACTTTTGTCTTAAGTACATAAAAACTCTGTTCCGAATATATATCCAAAGAGTTATTTATAAAAACAACAAGAAGCATACACAAAAAAATGATAACTTCGAAAATTATTCTGCATTCAAACATACAAATGCTTAATTTCAATAATACCAAAATAACGGTTAATATATTAACACGTGAATTACATACATATACACACATGCACATGGCACGCATTTTACATATATATATCATTCATATATATACAGTATATATATGCATACATATACATATATATATATATATATATATATATATATATATATATATATATATATATATATATATATATATGTAGATATATATACATATATATATATGTGTATATATATGTGTATATATATATATATATATATATATATATATATATATATATATATATATATATATAAATGCATATATATATATATATATATATATATATATATATATATATATATATATATAT
>NC_090757.1:31827555-31830055 GCF_036898095.1 Palaemon carinicauda
ATAAAATCACTTTTTAATACAGTTGGTTAAAAGTACTTTTCAGCATCACTTGGTACTTTAAACAAAAGTTTCACACATCATTGGTACTTTAAATAAAAGTTTCACACAATTTTTTTTTTAAATAATAATACCAATTCCCTAACATCGCAAGAGGGTCTGCCCCTCTCTTTTTTTTCTTTTCCTGTACTTCACTTTCTCCCTATTTCCTTAATCTTTCCCATCCCGAGTACCTGCCTTTGAGCTATAAACTGGATTGTATCCAGGGGTACTCTTCCTTTCCCCATTTCCCCACTTCCCTATCCTTATTATTATTAAGTCTTTTTTATAAGAATTGTATAGTTCGTTAAAGTTTATAATTAAGTCTTTTTTTCCAGGCATCATTGGTCCGGCCAAGTTTCTTTTTTTTTCGGTATCACAAGGCTAGTTACAGGCTTTCCCCCCCCCTCCCCAAAAATTATTAGTTAAACTTATGATGTTTCCTATACCATTAACTTGGTTAAAGGTGGTTTCACTGCAGCCCTTTGGTGGGTTAAAACATTTTCTTGGCACCTTCTGGAGAACTAAAATTTTCTATAACTAACTGTTACACACACACACACACACACACACACACACACACACACACACACACACACACATATATATATATATATATATATATATATATATATATATATATATATATATATATATATATATATATATCAAAAGTCTTGGTAATTAATTGCTATTCTTTTTCAACTAAAAATGAGTATAACAGAAAGGGATGAATATATATATATATATATATATATATATATATATATATATATATATATATATATATATATATTTATATATATATATATACAGTATATATACATAAATAATATACATATATACACATAAAATTTGTATATACATATATATACATGTGTAGAAATCACGAAAGCTGACACGCAATAAATATAAAATGTATTATAGGCACGAAAGGAAAAAAGAAAAGACTTGATTGGAGTTAGTACTTTCATCCACTCAGGACATCAACAGACTCAACAATGAGAATAAATATACAAAGACATCGTATTTATAGAGGAGAAGGAGATCCAACAGCTGATAGTTTCTTAATTCCGGAAAGGTCAGATTTTAGATAAAAGGATAATACTGGATTAACGGAAAACCGACCTGGGCTTTTTCCTTTCATGGCTATACTATATATATATATATATATATATATATATATATATATATATATATATATATATATATATATATATATATATATATACATATATATATATAAATTCCTTTCGTGGCTATAATACATATATATACATATATACATTATATATATATATATATATATATATATATATATATATATATATATATATATAATGTATATATATATATATATATATATATATATATATATTATATATATAAGAAGTATCTATTACTTATTAGCTCTTATTAAGACACTCAGCTTGGCATAACGTCATGTCTTCATATAAAATATTTCAATTTACCTCCCACTTGTTTATGAGCGCTATTAAGAGACAAACATATAAATATTAAAGAATACTTGAAGCTAAGCATGGTAAGTTTGAAAACCACATTCTTAATTAGGCAGGTAAAAGTCCCCACAGGTAATGAAATGCTATGAGAAATGTTTGATTTGAAATTTCTTTTGACTTTTATTTTTCCCTGGAAAAAAAAAAAAATTACGTCGATGACAATTGTAATGCCACGCACATTTCCTCGAGATTCTGATTTAAATCGCCATTTATCCACGTTAAATGTTTAGGGTATACAAAGATTTTTTTTTTCTTTTTTTTTTTTTTTTTTTTTTTACAAAAGCGAAATTGTATAAACATATTATCAAGTCACTATGGCCTTCAGTAATTTAATAATTGCTAGGAATTTTATTGTGGACGAACGATGAAATGCTGTAAGAGATGACGTAAAGACTAATACTTTCTAATTCATTATTATTATTATTATTATTATTATTATTATTATTATTAGTAGTAGTAGTAGTAGTAGTAGTAGTAGTAGTAGTAGTAGTAGTATCATTATTATTATTATCAATTATTATTATTATCATTATTATTATTATCATTATTCATAACATTCGTACATTTAAATGAAGCCTATATGTATCATAATCATGCAATAATTAAAGAATTTACAATAATTCTCTGCACTAGTTGTAGATTAACGCAATGTTCTCATACATTTTAACCGGATAATCCCGCAATACATAGAATTAAAACATCCAACTGCCATCTTCATGACCATGACACTGCACAATATCTAAAAGAGAAATTCGTAAATGAAAAATAAAGTGCAACAGACGTCGCAGTGGCCATAAAAGTCTGAGAGACACAAATATTTCGCAGGGCCAATTCTAGCGTTTAATGACTAGTTTGGGAATGAACTTCAGAGACCAGGTTCTATCGCTCTATAAGAGTAGTGCCATCATGCAATTTAAAGCCAAGATTTTCCTTGTCCTTTAAAG
>NC_090757.1:31837555-31840055 GCF_036898095.1 Palaemon carinicauda
GCTCGCTGAATACGGTCGAATCAAAATGCGATTTCAGATTTGAGTTCTAGATTTCGAACTTTAAATGAGAGAAAACTGGACCAATGTTTTTGGCAAAAGAATTTCTTTTTTTTTTTTGAGCTCTAGATTTCGAACTTTAAATGTTAGAAAACTGGACCAATGTATTTTGCAAAAGAATTTTTTTTTTTTTGAGCTCTAGATTTCGAACTTTAAATGACAGAAATTGGACCAATGTTTTTTTGCAAAAGATATTTTTTTTTTAGCTCTAGATTTCGAACTTTAAATGATAGAAATTGGACCAATTTTTTTTTTTTGCAAAAGATATTTTTTTTTGAGCTGTAGTTTTCAAACTTTAAAATGATAGAAAACTGTACCAATGTATTTTGTAAAAGAATTTTTTATTTTCTTTGAGCTCTAGATTTCGAACTTTAAATGATAGAAAACTGGACCAATGTTTTTGGAAAAGATATTTTGTTAAATATTTATTAACTGTGTGTATATATATATATATATATATATATATATATATATATATATATATATATATATATATATATATATATATATATATACACACACATATATATCTATATATATATATATATATATATATATATATATATATATATATATATATATATATATATATTTATATACATATATATATTCATTTATATATATATTTATATATACATATATATATATATATATTCATTTATATATATATTTATATATACATATATATATATATATATATATATATATATATATATATATATATATATATATATATATACATATATATATATATATATATATTTATATATTATTTATATATTATTTATATATATATATATATATATATATATATATTTATATATATTATTTATATATATACATATATATATTTATATGTATAGATATATATATATATATATATATATATATATATATATATATATATCTATATATATATATATATATATATATATACATATATATAGATATATATATATATATATATATATATATATATATATATATATATATATATATATAGATATATATAGATATATATATATATATATATATATATATATATATATATATATATATATATATATATATATATCTTTCCTGTCACACTGAGCGGCAGTGCCAAACGTATGACTACTCGGTCTCTTCCCGTTCCTCTGGTAAGGGGGAGAGGTTGTAGTCATACCCTGGTGAGAGGGGTACCTCGAGAGGTAATAAGGAAAGGGGGAGGTCATGGAAAGGGTGGATTGTGCGCGCGTACGTGCGTGCATACGCATCTAAATATCTGGCCGTCAATTATGACGGGTCACGAACACTCGAATGAGAGTAATTAAATGATAGCTTTAATTCACTACCTCTCAACGCAAGTATATATTATATATATATATATATATATATATATATATATATATATATAGATATATATATACATATATACATATATATATATACATATATATATACATATATACATATATATATACATATATATATATATACATATATATATACATATATATATATATATATATATATATATATATATATATATATATATATACATGTACATATTCATATATATGTCTATATATATACTTAATATCTTTTTGACAAAATCATGTAATAATAGACGAAATAATACAAAATCTTATAATAAAAGAAAAAAATAATATCCAACTTATTCTAGATCCTTGGTTACAAAAGGCAATAATTTCAGGTTTGTGAATGGCAATACATTGAATAACGAATAAAAGTTTCATGATTATTCTACAAACTCGCAGGGCAATCAAGTTCTATCTAAGTTGAAAGATATATCATATATAAGTTCTAATAACTTAAGAGATAAGGGACTTGAGTGAAAAGATCTTTTTCCACTTTCCTGACCTGTAGTACCTACTTTTCTCTTTTCCATTTCTCCCTTCATTTGGCAACAGCACTGGGATAGTGTAGATGGCAATAAAATGAGAGAAATAGCAAATGCCATATCTCCTTGGAGGTATAATATGATACCCCGAAAGTGGGGGCCTAATCTTTGTCGCGTCCGCGTTGGTCAAATGAGTTTGAAACACAAATGTAACATTCCAGTCGTTCACTGTAAACTCCTACACAATGTCGCAAACAATAACGAGAAAACAGACTTCTTATAAAAAAAAAATATGTTCACGCTTCAGCAACGGTAAAAAACGTAAAGTATGTATGTTTAAGTGCGTATACAAGCATAAAATACGTAAAATATTTTACATTTATATACATATATATATATATATATATATATATATATATATATATATATATATATATATATATATATATATATATATATATACACACATATATACATATATTTATATATATATATATATATATATATATATATATATATATATATATATATATATATATATATATATTCATATATATATATATGTATTTATATATACATTTATATATACATGTATATATA
>NC_090757.1:31842555-31852555 GCF_036898095.1 Palaemon carinicauda
AGTACACAAGTGTCGTAATTAGTTTTAAGTATAATTTCTTTCCGGATTATTGGAAACTTCATATGAAAGGCTAAAGTAGAATCATTGACGTAACTTTAGTTTTTAATATAAGAAATCATGACGGAATTATAGAAATCGAAGAAAAATCTTATCACTAAAGGGACTTTTACTTATATAAAAAACGATGATATGATAGAAACCATAACATGGTCTTCGAAAATAACCACACGTATCTAATTTTCAAGAGTAGAGATAAGAAAATAATTACCGAAACGTATCAAAATTTCAAGGAGCAATTTTAATAAATCCTATGATTGTAAACACAAAACATGACTCATAAACTTGCGAAATTTTCGAAGAATAAATGAGAAAAGGGTTTATAGTGCTAGTTTTTAAGGAACAGGATTAGACTACTCATTTCAATGTTTTTGGAAACACTTAAAATCCTGGAAGATATGTACACTCCAAAATATGAGTTTTTAAGATATGTACACTCCAAAATATGAGTTTTAAGGATATGTACACTCCAAAATATGAGTTTTTAAGATATGTACACTCCAAAATATGAGTTTTTAAGATATGTACACTCCAAAATATGAGTTTTTAAGATATGTACACTCCAAAATATGAGTTTTTAAGATATATACACTCCAAAATATGAGTTTTTATGTCATGGGACAAGTTGCTCTATAACTGACTCTCCAAGTAGTCTTTCGAAAGTTGCTAAAAGATAGCAACTTTACAAGTATAATTTTAAACAGTTATTGTAACACGGTAGGGACACCAACGTCGAGAATTATCTTAACAAAAGCTAGAATACAGGGGAACTCTCTAACTGAAGTCTTTCTATAAAAGCCGAAAGAAAAGAACATTTATTAATGATGGAAAAAAAGGGACAATTAAAAAAAGCCTTATGAATATGAAACAAGAAAAGCGCTAGTGGAACGACGCTGAAACAATGAAAATTACCACAGGAACTCTTTCTATATAGTCTTTAAGGCAAAGGCATTTCAATAGAAGCTAAAAAAAAAAAAAAAAAAAAAAAAAAGAAGCTTTTCAGTATTTGGTGAAAATCGTAGACACACTAAGAGGTCTTTCTTGATATAATGGAAGAGACTGGTAATCTGCGATGGAAGTCATTTCGTAATGCACGTGCAGCAACCACGAATATACAAATGAAGAAGCATCCCTTAATATTTTCTTCGATACTATATCCGTTATTGAATTTCACGTAAAACTTGTTAAATATGGCCAGCTAATTAAAACTATTATCATTCCATTGTATAAAAAAAAAAAAAAAAAAAAAAAAAAAAAAAAAAAAAAAAAAAAAAACACCTCGATTGTAAACAATCAAATGTCACCATGATGTCCCCCTTTGGGTCCTATAAACACCTGTTAGTGAGTTGTCTTCTGTAAGTCTGCCTTCTCTCCCGTCACACTGGTGACCTAAAGTGCGCCTCAATCACCCAACCCACCTCTCAGCTCACCCGTTCATCTACCGTCCGGATCTTCCGACAATGACCACCACCGAGCCCAACTCATCTAATGACGGTGCCGAAGTGAGGCAGCGTCATTAGACGCATTTGCCTGGTTTCAGCGAGCCAAGATTCAGTTCCGCATCAAGGGCGTGACCCACTCAAGCACCAAAGCTGACAACGTTCTCGTTGCCATCTCCGACGACACGTTTTAAAGGTTTCAAAGGCCGCTCATGAATGGCAGAGGCAAGGGACAGTGACATTGCCCTAGCAATCAGGACAATGCCCTAGAGACTGACCATATATTATATGATCAGCGCCCAAGCCTCCTCTCCACCCAAGCTAGAACCAGGGAGGGCCAGACAGTGGCTGCTGATGACTCAGCAGATAGACCTATAGGCTCCCCCAAAACCCCCCCAACCTTAGCTCACAAGGATGGTAAGGTTGCACACACTAATGGCACTAACGAGTCTGAGCGGGACTCGAACCCTCGTCCGGCAAACGCCAGGCAGAGACGTTACCAATCAGGCCACAGCAACCTCCAAGAAATCTCCGACTGGCACAAAGGTTACACGAAGGATGCATAGGAAGCGTGTAGGAAGTTGTACCACACGTGCTTCATACACGCTCGTACACTAATGGTTTTCCTTTTTTATTTAATCTCATCACTTGCTCTTCCCTGCACTGTTAATAGACCAAACTGTGTAGGAATGCTAGCTCATGTTCGAATATGTTTGAAGTTTTGTGACCACCTTGCTCGCAAGTCAGTTTATATATACTAAATGATTGTTTAATAAAGTTCGAATATGTTTGAAGTTTTGTGACCTTCTTGCTCGCAAGTCCGTGTATATAAAAATGATTGTTTAATAAAGTTCAGTTGCATTCACCTCGCCTGTCAGTTATCACCTAACTGGCGCCTCGAACATAGTACGGAGAGAGTACACAGACAGTGCGGGAACTGCAGATATGGTACGGATGTATTACTTCAGTATAGACACAGTACGAACGAAATCTATAGTCTATTTCTATTAGCGATGCATATTTGCACCGACTCGCGGCGGAGCCCTTTTAGCTCGGTAAAGTTTCCAGATCGCTGAGTGGTTGGACAAGATAATTCTAACCAATCAGCGATCAGGAAACTTTTGGACAAGATAATTCTAACCAATCGGCGATCAGGAAACTTTTGGACAAGATAATTCTAACCAATCAGCGATCAGGAAACTTTTGGACAAGATAATTCTAACCAATCAGCGATCAGGAAACTTTTGGACAAGATAATTCTAACCAATCGGCGATCAGGAAACTTTTGGACAAGATAATTCTAACCAATCGGCGATCAGGAAACTTTTGGACAAGATAATTCTAACCAATCGGCGATCAGGAAACTTTTGGACAAGATAATTCTAACCAATCGGCGATCAGGAAACTTTTGGACAAGATAATTCTAACCAATCGGCGATCAGGAAACTTTTGGACAAGATAATTCTAACCAATCGGCGATCAGGAAACTTTTGGACAAGATAATTCTAACCAATCGGCGATCAGGAAACTTTTGGACAAGATAATTCTAACCAATCGGCGATCAGGAAACTTTTGGACAAGATAATTCTAACCAATCGGCGATCAGGAAACTTTTGGACAAGATAATTCTAACCAATCGGCGATCAGGAAACTTTTGGACAAGATAATTCTAACCAATCGGCGATCAGGAAACTTTTGGACAAGATAATTCTAACCAATCGGCGATCAGGAAACTTTTGGACAAGATAATTCTAACCAATCGGCGATCAGGAAACTTTTGGACAAGATAATTCTAACCAATCGGCGATCAGGAAACTTTTGGACAAGATAATTCTAACCAATCGGCGATCAGGAAACTTTTGGACAAGATAATTCTAACCAATCGGCGATCAGGAAACTTTTGGACAAGATAATTCTAACCAATCGGCGATCAGGAAACTTTTGGACAAGATAATTCTAACCAATCGGCGATCAGGAAACTTTTGGACAAGATAATTCTAACCAATCGGCGATCAGGAAACTTTTGGACAAGATAATTCTAACCAATCGGCGATCAGGAAACTTTTGGACAAGATAATTCTAACCAATCGGCGATCAGGAAACTTTTGGACAAGATAATTCTAACCGCGAGTCGGTGCAAATATGCATCGCTAAAAGAAATGGACTATAGTCCCCATATATGCTGCCACATTATTTGGGTCGGACGACTCGCAGACTCGCAGTCTTCCATCCGATCAGGCAAGTACTCCAAGATGAAAGAATGAACCAGGAGCCAAGCTGCCGATTCTTTTATGCCGCCAGGAGTCTCCATGCTGTATAATCTTACAGGATTATGTTATTTGTACTTGATATTGTATTTTTCTTGTACTATTATATATATATATATATATATATATATATATATATATATATATATATATATATATATATATATATATATATATATATATATATATTTTATTTCTGTATAGGCCATATACTTGGAGAAAAAGAGATTTTTGTTTACTTTGTGTATTTTATATTTTGTATTATGTCACGTTGTGGACAAATTTGTACTAATTATTGTATACTTTTGTCAATAAAATAACTAACTAACTATCTGTCGCCTTCATTAAAACTACTTTCTCACTCGCCTCCTGTACTTTCTCCAATGCGTATCGCCCATATTATCTGCACTCATATATATATCCGCGCTTTCTCCATACTTTCCAAGTACTTTTTCCAACACTGAACGGAGTAAGGGAGCCTCAGATAAAGTACCCATGCTTGCGAATGCAGTTCGGTGGAAGTACGTGTATAACACGAAAGTTGCTCATCTACACGGATTTTTAGAAGTTGCTCATCTACACGGATTTTTAGAAGTTGCTCATCTACACGGATTTTTAGAAGTTGCTCATCTACACGGATTTTTAGAAGTTGCTCATCTACACGGATTTTTCAAAACGCTGGTGCAGCAATCACTTGTAAAATTCGCTGACGGATCCCATCGCATATTTCGGTCAAACGCAAGTTCAGGGCACGGACAAACTACGTTTGAAGTGAGGATTTACTGCGGACGACTTCGGTTGCTCTATTCCCGCCATCCATGCGTAGGTGTGATCGAGGTATTAAGACTATATTTTGAGTCAAACAATAAGATTTAAATTTGTGTTTAAAACTATATGCTTCTTTAATGTTGGGCGGTAAATTATTCATTTTGTTATCTGATAATTGCCGGTTGGACTCAACATAAAACCAGTTCAAAATCCAGCCAGGGATTAGCTTCTTTATCCTTTTAAACAAAAGATGAAAATTTCATAATTTAAGATTTTATCTTTCTCTTATTTTCAGCCACTTAAATTTTTGTATATAAAGTTTTGCAACTCTGCAATTGGATTCAATGTATCGCTATGCATATCACAAAATATGAATATAGATTTGTTTCCCAATAGAATAGCCTTGGATTTAATTAAAAGTATCAATACTAACAGAGTTTATATGTTAATTCTTTATTATAAGTAAACCTCCAACTACCTTGGCAACTGTTAAAGAGGGTAAAAACCCCCTCTTTGGCCATATGATGAGTTAAGTATGGTATACTGCGGCTGAGTATTGCACGAGCTGCCAACGCAAGAGCCCGTGTCTTCCATTAGGCAACGAACGAACTAACGAAGAAAAGCTGCTGAATATCGCCATAGCCTCTCGACCTTTTTATATGGTTAAATCTATTGCCATTACTTTAAAATTTCTTTTTATTGAGATGGTTTCCTCTAATTTGCACAATATTGGCTCAAACTTGAAGACCGGGATATTTTTTTTCTTTACTGTATCTAGAAGCTTAAAACCAAATATAAATTTCCACTAATTCCAGCAACACAACATCCTGTAAGTTTACTGCTACATCTTTTACTTTTGTTAGCACCTCGTCATCTCCCAAGTTTGGACCATATGCATAAACATAAATTAACATGTTCTCTTCGTTTTTTTCCCTCTTTGAACGCCTTAACCAAAGCTTCCAGACTATCTATGATGGCATTGCGGCTTAATCCATCTACCAAGTCCTGCATACGGTATAATATGAAACTCGTTACTGCCGCTGTAATCTCTTCGGCAGATGCTGGAGGGCAGGAGTTCTCTTCGAAGAGTCCTTTAACAGATGACGGTAGTCAGGGGCATGCTTTAAGTGAAGTCTATTGACATACAATGGAAGACAGGAATATTCTCTATCAAAATAATCCCATGACAAAGTTACCCTTTCTACTTATAGTTTTTCGACAGATGTATTAAGAAATTGCACAGATTTCAACAAGCTGACCCACGTAGTGGTATTGAACGCTTTATCGGCTCCTGAGCTACCAAGTTTAAGCCCCAAGACTTGCTTGACAGTTTAATTACCGAGAGATTTCTTTTCCTAAATTCTATATGTCAGCCATCTGGCAAACGCGCTCCCAAATTTAGGCATCCGCACACAAATATTGGAGTTTTATATTCTTTAATCATCGATGTGATGGATCTAGAATTAACATATGTTTATTAGCATCTTGCTCTTTAATGAAATTTACAAATAAATCATATTACTTTCCATTAAACCTGGTTGTGTGTGTGTGTTACAAGGATTTTGGACGTCGCAATGACTTTGCAATCTATCCGCGGAGACTTTGCGTTTTGGTAGAGAGAATTAAATTTAGATTAAACGTTCAGATTTTCTTATGATCTGGTCGAGAGAGAGAGAGAGAGAGAGAGAGAGAGAGGAGAGAGAGAGAGAGAGAGAGAGAGAGAGAGAGAGAGAGAGAGAGAAGAAAGCATTAAACCCGGTTTTAAATACCCAGAAGTCTAGCAGAGAGAGAGAGGGAGAGAGAGAGAGAGAGGAGAGAGAGAGAGAGAGAGGAGGAGAGAGAGAGAGAGAGAGAGAGAGAGAGAGAGAGAGAGAGAGAGAGCATTAAATCTGATTCTAAATTCCCAGAAGTCTAGCAGAGAGAGAGAGAGAGAGAGAGAGAGAGAGAGAGAGAGAGAGAGAGAGAGAGAGAGAAAGCATTAAATCTGGTTCTAAATTCCCAGAAGTCTAGCAGAGAGAGAGAGAGAGAGAGAGAGAGAGAGAGAGAGAGAGAGAGAGAGAGAGAGAGAGAGCATTAAACCTGGTTTTAAATACCCAGAAGTCTAGCAGAGAGAGAGAGAGAGAGAGAGAGAGAGAGAGAGAGAGAGAGAGAGAGAGAGAGAGAGAGAGCATCAAACCTGGTTTTAAATACCCAGAAGTCTAGCAGAGAGAGAGAGAGAGAGAGAGAGAGAGAGAGAGAGAGAGAGAGAGAGAGAGAGAGTATCACTTCAGATAAGATATTTTCGACTCAAAACAACAGTAAAGTGAGCAGGGCAAACCACTTTCGATCTTCTGATGATCTTCAGCGACATTGCATCATATTCCCTTTCGTCATCATCTCTCGAAAAGATGCAACGAAAGGGGGATGTTTTGGGCGCTACGGGTTTAAGGCCATGATGATTGACTTATCCAATAATTATCTCACGGTCTAATTATGATGAATTTAAGACAAGGGCATTGATAATTGATATACCCTCTCAGTTAGCTTAACGCGAGTTAAAATTCGTGGTAAAAGGGATATATACATACGCTCACTCAAACACACCCCCACACAAACACGCAAAGATAGATAGAAATTAGGAGTAATTAAAACATTATTGCACAGGGGATATAAAATCTGTAGTGAATGATAATCATTTCATAAAGAAATAGCAAGAGTTAAACAAATGTTAACCAACAATAACTTTCCTATGCAAGTAATTGATAACAAAGTTAAGGAAATTCTTGATAAAATGCTCGTCAATGGATCGTTGCCAACTAGAAGGAAAAAATAAATAAACTTATATTTCCATGGTTAGATGTGTAGCAGCTACAAGGTTGAAGAAAATATACTGAAAAGGTTACGAGAGGAAACTGAAGACTTTCTTATTTCATGAGTCTTTTGACTGTGATGATTTAACAGTAAATGAACAATATGTGACTTGAAAAGATAAATACTGTGAACGAACAAGGTAAACGACAGTGGAGTCCTCTAGAGAGGGGGGCGGTTCCCCTGCTGCATGGGATGGGACCGGAAAAGCAGCCATCAAAGTAAAGTAAGTAAAGAGACCATATCAAACCTGCATATATAGAAGATGATGTAAACCTGAGCATTTATTACAAGAAGTAAAAAAAAAAAAACAAAAAAAAATGTTTATTATAAATAAACTATCAACAAACCTAGTGATATTTCTGATAGCCATTATACTGTGTACTCTTCTTATTCGTGCAAATGGAAAGGATGTAACTACTCCAAGGCCGGGAGCACACTAGCGACTCTGTGGCGCCACAAAGCCACAGCATCGTGTGGCAGGGATGTGGTCTCCCATAGGTTTCCATTGTTTTAAAGTTTTGCTGCGCAAACTAGCGACTGTGGCAAGTGACTGTGGCTCTCTGTCGCCCATCCCCGCCACAGGCGTGGCGTGGCTTTGAAAACAATGGAAACCTATGGGAGACCACATCCCCGCCACACGATGCTGTGGCTTTGTAGCACCACAGAGCCACAGCATCGTGTGGCGGGGATGTATCTCCCATAGGTTTCCATTGTTTTCAAGTTTTGCCGCACAAACTAGCGACTGTGGCAAGCGACTGTGGCTCTCTGTCGCTCATCCCCGCCACAGGCGTGGCGTGGCTTTGAAAACAACGGAAACCTATGGGAGACCACATCCCCGCCACATGATGCTGTGGCTTTGTGGCGCCACAGAGTCGCTAGTGTGCTCCCGGCCCAAATATACTAGATACACTTCAGGCACTGTCGGAAAGAGATTCCAGATCCACACACACACACACACTGGGTCAATCAAAAATAATAGCGTAGATTTCCATGGTGAATCTAGGCCGAAAAAAAAAGAAAAAAAAAAAAAAAAACTCATGGAACACGTAAAAGTCTTATGTACAAGTCATTTCATCCGCTATCTTAGAATAATTGAAGCTAATTTCATTAATGATATGAAACCTTCTTTAAAATCTCAAGAGGAAGGTTGTGCCAGGCTTCTAAAAATCTTTGAACACTGCTGACTTTTCTGCCCCCTTTATATAATTGTATTCCTGACTATCTTATTCTATTAATTATTTATTGCTGATTTTATATGGATACTGAACTGAATAATTAATTTTAACAATGAACATATATATTTGTGAATTGCGGAAGTTATGAATCATCATGTGATAACATCAAGGTTTTATGTATATGTATAAAATTTCAATGTTTTGTGTATGTACAAAATTTCTTGGGTTTTGTTGAATACCAACTTGCTTGAATAGGCAATTAAAATTATTACAATTATATATGTATTTATATATATGTATATGTGTGTGCATATATGTATATAAATATATATATATATATATATATATATATATATATATATATATATATATATATACATATACATATATTTATGCAAATGTATTTATGCATAATATATACATATACATATATTCATATATTTATGCAAATGTATTTATACAAACATATATATATATATATATATATATATATATATATATATATATATATATATATATATATATATATATTTACGCAAATGTATTTATACATAATATATTTATAGATATATATATATATATATATATATATATATATATATATATATATATATATATATATGCAAATGTATTTATGCATCATATATATATATATAAATATATATTCATATATATATGCAAATGTATTTATACATGATATATTTATATATATATATATATATATATATATATATATATATATATATATATACATATATATATATATATATATATATATGCAAATGTATTTATACATCATATACAGTAAATATATATATATATATATATATATATATATATATATATATATATATATATATATATATATGCAAATGTATTTGTACATAATATATTTATATACAAATATATATATATATATATATATATATATATATATATATATATATATATATGTATATATATATACACATATATAAATATATACAAATTTATACATCATATATATATATATATATATATATATATATATATATATATATATATATATATATATATTCATATATTTATGCAAATGTATCTATACATAATATTATATACTCTATATTTACAAAGACAAGAGATACATGCACAGATGGACAGCAATGTAAACAAATAATACATTGTTACCTCAAGTACATTCCATAATGAGAGGCCTGTTTAACGAGTCCGCAAGTGGTGCAAATGAATGTTAATTGACCTGGCCTGTTGTAAAACAGACACTACTATGCATCAGCAACCACTTACAAATCTCTTTCTGCGATGAATATAAATTAAATGCATGTTAAAGTCATTTCGTAAAAATATTGTATCTATATCAAGTGATACCTTAGTGTTGTCTACAGAGGCATAAATATATAGGTAAACTTGGTGTTATTATTATCCTTGTTATTTCTTGTAGTATATC
>NC_090757.1:31857555-31860055 GCF_036898095.1 Palaemon carinicauda
TCCATAGACGACGCTGCTAGGGAGTGCCACAACGAGTCTTCTATCGAACCGCCCTATCGCTATCTTCAGATGGGTTAGAATTCACACAACAATGGCAAGCGGCTTCGCCTGATAATGCCATTCCACAGCGTCCGATGAAGTTGAAAATAGCTATGTAGGCTACGTGGATATCGACCTTAGGAGAAAGCATTCTCACAGCCACGGATACACAAGACTAGTCGAAGAGAGAGAATTGCTTCGAGCTTACGCCGGGGTCCCCCCGGCCTTATAATTATAGGTACATAGGCGTTCTTGAAAACCTACTCCATCTGCATATGAATCGAATGGCTTTCCACGTCTTCATCCGAGGGAGCAGTGACAAGCTCCTTTTTTTTTACTCTCTTTCGCATAGCATCGCAGGATGGGACAGGGAATGCTGAGCCTCCGTAATAAATAATCGTTTGCCTGTATCTGGACTTCTGTCATTACAATGTATTGCTTTGTCCATTCCAGGCATTCATGCAAACGTGCATGCATACCAAGTTATTGAGGAATGCACTATCACGGTGGGAGGTTATCACAATATGCATAATTTCTTTAAGTTAATTTTATTTAAAGCATTAGCGGACAAGTTATTATCATATAATTGAGACGAGTAAATATCACAAAGGAGACAATTCTTTGGCAAAATTAATAAAACTTGATATAAACTACCTCAAACAATTTCCTCATAAATCAGTTGAAGAATGGTTTTAAGAAAATACCATTAAGAGCGGGCATTAAAAGATAATCTATTGGGTCATGTTTCGAATACCTTCTCAAACTGTTAATCATTTGGCCAGTAAGATGGTCTCTTACTTCTAGCCTGAGTCGAATGGTAAGAATGGGTAATTATATGATAGAATGGCTTATGATATAACATGTATGAAACTAACGAATTGTTAAGCCGAAAGAAATGCCCTTCCTCAAAATTAAAGTTTTTATAGAATTTTCTCTATTATTATAATACCGAAAAATACATAAGACTGATGCTTCCATAAAGTTATTTATCAAACAAAAAATTTAAATACTAATAGTATTTAAATCTTTCAAAACTCTGCATGCTTAAAATTCAGTTATTCAAAAATTACATGTTTTCTTAAGGCATCCTTCCACTTTATATGAGATTTGTTATATGCAACGTTGGTTCATCCTAAAAATAGAAATTCAAATTTCCATTATAGACCTTCTGGGAAAAGAGATTAGCAATCTTCTGTGGACACAGAGGAGATTGAGCCGTAAAAAAAAAAAAAAAAAAAATGTTTTGTATGAATGAGGTTTCTGAATTTTTCATCTATTCTAGTGTAAGGTTTTATTCATCTTTCCAAATTAGAATTTCTAATATTTTTTATTTTCCATCTGAAATACTAATGAATTGCTTCCTGTTACAAGCTTCTCAGTTTTGAATAAAAAAAATATAATTACGAAATTACAGTACATGAAAATTAATTTAAGATTACATACAATCTGGTCTACAAGACATAATTATGCTGGGTTCATGTTAAATCAATTCAGAATTCAGTTGCAAGTAGTAAACTGAAATGAAGAGGTGTAATGCTGTATAAATGTCATATAAAACGGTCGACTCTTTACCTACGAGGAATTTTTTAGGAGTTGAAATCTATTCATGACTGATAAAAAAAATAGTTATTGGAAGTAATTGATCTGAAATTACAGTCTGTAAAATGGAATTTATTGCGTAAGCCTGATTAAGATCACTCCAGAAGGTAATTCTATTAAGTATATACGCTTAGATATTTTAAAGACAAATGGGTCTCAAAAAAGAAAAAAACAAGATCTCTCAAATACAAAGACTTATAAAAGTATGTTAAAGCTGGTCAAAGTATGTCACACCACGAAACAATGCTATACATCAACATAAAATAAAACTAATAAAGCTCAATTACATCCCCCTTGGGAGGGGGAGGGGTAGGGGTAGGGGTAGGGGTAGGGGTAGGGGAAGGGGTAGGAGTAGGGGTAGGGGAAGGGGAAGGGAGGGGGAGGGGGTTAGGGATACAGGCACAGCAACGTTATAAAATAATGTGGTTATATATATAAGACTGGCCAGCTTAATTCCTACTTTGTCTTCTACAATATGGCTGTCCATCCACTCGGTGAAATCTATCTCGTGTACTAATAAACACAAGTTCATAATGCAAGCAGGAAGACTGGGTGTGCATCAACGTCATGATCGAATGCATTAAATTGCGGTTCCATTTGGGGCCCTTCGACGTCTCCCCCGGAGGCAATACCTACCGCGACGCTGGGACGCGGTCGAAATTTCTATTTGAAAAACAAAGCCATTTGGCAACCGCTCCTGAACAATATGCCGACCGATAGATGGCAGTGTGTGGCAATATCTACCTTATTACATGATGCTAGACCTCTATTGTTCATGGTTGAATGGGTAAATGATGTCTCTCTCTTAGGTAGTTGATTAAATGGGTTTGATTAGGGGGTGCTCTGAGTATGCTTGTTGCAA
>NC_090757.1:31872555-31885055 GCF_036898095.1 Palaemon carinicauda
GACTTTAATTAACCAAGAGACCAGGTTAAGTTTTAGAAGCGGATATTCTGCATTCGACTATATCCGTGTAATTACACAGCTAAAGGACAAATCAAGAGTATAATAAACCACTATGTATTTCATTTATAGACTATGAGAAAGCTTTTGATTCTGTCAAAACTTCAACGGTAATGAAACCCCTTCAAAACCAAAGAATAGATGAATCTTATGTAAGAATACTTGAAGATATCTATATGGGAATTACAGCAATCCTAAAACTACATAAAGATAATGAGAAAATTCCGACTGAGAAAGGAGTTAGACAGGGAGACCCCATCTCTCTGAAATTATTCATAGCTTGCCTAGAAAAGTTTCTTGCTAGCCTAGAATAGTTTCTTAAGAATTTAGATTGGGAAGATGTAGGAATTAACATTAAAGGGGAGAATTGCAAAAGATAATAGAAGACTTGAATAGAGAAAGCAGAAATGTCCAACTGAAAATATAAGGGGGTAAAACTAAGTTAATGTTTAATAAAATGCAATTACAGATTGGCAACAAATAAAGATTATGGACGAGCCTCTAGATATTGGTAATGAATATACGTACTTAGGACAGACTGTAATTGTTTCCCCAGAACATTAGACCGATATCAAAAGAAGGATAAGCATAGGATGGAAATTTTCTGGTAAATCAAAGATTATTCTCTGAAAAGAAATGTATTTAATCAGAGGGTTCTACCTAATGTATTTAATCAGAGGGTTCTACCTAATGTATTTAATCAAAGGGTTCTACCTAATGTATTTAATCAGAGGGTTCTACCTAATGTACTCAATCAGAGGGTTCTACCTATATCAACTTATGAGTCAGAAATGTTGAATGCTTTCGAACGAACGTAATAAAATGAGGGTGGAGGTCCTGTAGAAAGTAGGGTCCCCCTGCTGTATAGTACCGGAAAAACAGCCCTTGAAGTAAAGTAAGTAAAATACTTAAGCTTTATAAAATGAGCTACTTACAACTCAAAGAGCAATGTAAAGAATAATTAAGGGATTAATAATAAGAGAGCAACATGGATAAGAGAGCAAATTAAAGGAGATGATATTCTAGCAACAAGTAAGAAAAATAAATAGACGTGGACACAACATATAAAGAAAATGACAGACAATACATTGACAAAAACAATAACAGAATTGATCCGGAGGGATTGCAAACAAAGTAATGAAAGGAAAAGAAGACGATGGATTGACGAGCTAAGAAAATTTGCATGTATATACCGGCACAGTAAGACCATAAACAAACGGGAGTAGAAGGGCATATGTGAGGCCCTTGTCCTGTAATGACAAATGCTGCGATTTCTAATCCACTGCAGGACAAAGGTCTCGGACATGTTCTTAGTTATGGCTGGGGTTTGGCCATTTACATCGCCACGCTGGCCTCTGCGGATTGGTGGCAGTGGGGGACTAGAGTCTGTTCGCTCACAGCAAACCAACCTAGTATGGGTGGCCCTGACAAGTAGGTTACAGCCTTGGTGATCATGGCAACGGACAAAACATTTTCACCATGTTAAGGTAGCCCCAATCTGAAACAGATTTACAGTATAATATATATATATATATATATATATATATATATATATATATATATATATATATATATATATATATATAATGAATATATATGAATATATACATATATATTAAATATATATATATATATACACATATATATTAAATATACATATATATATATATATATATTAAATATATATATATATATTATATAATATATACATATATATATATTATGTAATATATACATACATACATATATATATATATATATATATATATATATATATATATATATATATATATACATATATATACACATATATATCTATATATAAAAAGAGCCAGTTACTTTTATACGGAAAAGATGTGTGCCTCTGTATGAGAGAGAGAGAGAGAGAGAGAGAGAGAGAGAGAGAGAGAGAGAGAGAGAGAGAGAGAGAGAGAGAGAATTTTTGAATTAGCCACCTACAACATAAGATTACATCGAGCAACCTCGGAAAGTGGAGCAAAGGTGCTTTTAACCCAGTAGCTCTTCGTGACCCTATTTGACTCGGTTCAAATAGTTGGATACAACCGGAAAAGGGGTCCGACCGTTTCGGACGCCTATATTCTGTCTATTTTACGACAGATTAGCTCCAACCTTGTAAGGCCCATTATCTTAACCGTATCGGAATACCTAATTCTGGGCAGGAACGTGTTGCCTTAATATCTCATCAGGTTCCTCCTCTCGAATGGTGAAAAGCTAAAACACCTTTTGCTTAAATTGGAATTTTTTGATTTTATCGATTGGTGGTCGTGAGGTAAGAGACTGTGCCGATCAGGGCGATGTATGGCCGAAATGAACTCTGAGCGTGATAACAATAATGATAATGATAATGATAATAATAATGATAATAATCATAATTATAATAATAATAATAATAATTATAAAAATAATAATAATAATAGTAGTTATAACAATAATTATAATGATAATAATAATAACAATAATTATGATAATAACAATAATAATAATAATAATAATAATAATGATAATAATAATGATAATAATAACAATAATCATAAATAATAATGATAATAATCATAAATAATAATAATAATAATAATATAATAATAATAATAACAATAATAACAATAATCCCAATAATAATAATAATAATAATAATAATAATAATTTTAATACGTTCGTGAATAGTATACTAGGTCATTAGGGACTACTAAGAATAAATTATGAATTTTACTGGACAAATGGGGATAACAGTTATAGGAAAATGAAGAAGTCAATTTGCATGGAAGCAGTAAGTCTCATCTATTTCATTCATAATAAAAAGGGTATTGAGGGAGCAATATTTTTTTTTTTTTTTACTTTACCTCACGGACTTGGGGCCAAAAGATTAAAAAAATGTTTTAGAAATTCCGTGAAAATCCCCACGCACAAACTGAAGAAAACAGAAAACCATTTTTAAGAATATTGTATTTGTACCATTTGTGAATATATAAAGTTTCAGTTCCAGTTTCATCAGAATAGATGCTCACCAGAACGTCAGCCGGCCAAGCCCAAACCCCCACTTTGGTGCTCAACCACAGCAGTGGCCTCCCCAGTCAACAGCTTAAACTCACGGTCCTGGGCGGGGATCGATCTGCTGCCACGCGAATGCTAGGCGGACGCGTTACCACGGTATATATCATGCACTATGATATAGATGATCTCTTTTAACCCCACTTTTTTAAAGCGATCTATTTGGAAATGAATATTAATTTTCTCTTAACGACTTTTTCCATTAAAGGTATTCCTCATTTTCCAATACATGAAATCACTCTCTATAGTGACTAGCTTAAAGGGTTATTGTCTGATCACCTTAAACAATAGACATATGGTTTAAATAGCTTCCCTTTTATCATAAACAAAATTATTATTATTATTATTATTATTATTATTATTATCATAATCAGTAGTAGTAGTAGTAGTAGTATTAACAAAGCTACTAACCCCGTTGTTAAAGCAGAATGGTTAATATAAACTCAAATGATTCAATTTAGAAAGCAGTCAGGTATAAAAAATTAAAAAAATTAGTGACTATGGAATAAAAGAAGAATAACAAGTGTTATATGATCGTAAATAAATAGTTTGTTAACATATTTTTACCATTATATCCAGATGCGAGTTCGTGTTAAAATACTTCCTTTCAGCATAAACGTTCATCAAAGCACGGGCTCTTTATTGTATTAACTTTTTAGTTTTAGCCGCTGAAAAAGTTCCAGACTAAGGATGCAAGTAATTTTCATACATTTTACCTATATCTCGTTAATTTATTAAACTACGGATGAAAGAGGCTCGCTTTTATGTTTTGGAAGGTCTAAATAGAAGTTAAAATATTAAAATATCCTATTGACAATCATATGTCGAAATTGTATGAAATAAAGATATTTTTCTAAATATCAGTATTCCTCACCATTAAAAGTGCAAGTAATACATCCAGTCTACACGCTTCTCTCTCTCTCTCTCTCTCTCTCTCTCTCTCTCTCTCTCTCTCTCTCTCTCTCTCTCTCTCTCTCTCTCTCTTTCAAAAGCCCAGTTCTTATTGAACTCAGACCATTGCAATGTATTACGCAACATTTTGCACGGACATGGAAGCATGTGCAACATCGGGAGCATTCTTGGCAAAAAGAAAACTGTGTCTGTATTATCAATTATTTCTATCTTGTCTTGAAACTCTCACATTAAACCAAACTAGTCTCTTTCTATAGTTTATTTATAAAAGATCTATCTTAATGTTACTGTTCAAAAAATATATTATTTTAATTGACCACGACTTCTCTTGTTTATTTTTCCTAATTTCTTTTCCTCTCTGGGCTAATTTTTCCTGTTGTAGCCCTTGGGTTTGTAGAATCCTGCTTTTCCATCTAGGGTTGTAGCTTAGCTAATAATAACAACAACAATAATAATAATAATAATAATAATAATAATAATAATAATAATAATAACAACAACAACAATAACGACAACTACAACTACAACAATAACGACAACGACAACAATAACAATAACGATATCAATAACGATAACGATAACGATAATGATAAAAATAATAGTATTCTGAAATACAAATAGACTCAGTCTAATGAAGCTAACGAACTACCCAAGGTTAAAGAGCCCCATTGTTAACGATAACTTATTCGATATTCCTTCCATGCAAAGGCCATCCTCCCAGCTTCCCTCCCGACAATGTGTCACAAGTAACTGAAGTTTATATGGCTTATTGAATTTCTCAAGGTTATATTACCGAATCTAAATTGACTTGTTAAGTAGCTAATATGCTCTTATGTCATTTAATAACCTATGAAATGGAATAAAACTGCAGACACAGAAATGGGATGAAAGATGAACGTATCGAGTGGTCAGTAAATTCACCTTTTACTTTAATTTTTTTACCACCTCAGATACATGCACATATATACTTAAATAGATCTATTATACATACAGATATATGTATGTGTGCATATATATATATATATATATATATATATATATATATATATATATATATATGTATGTGTGCATATATATATATATATATATATATATATATATATATATATATATATATATATATATATATATATATATATATATATATATATATATATATATATATCTATATATATATATATATATATATATATATACACATACATACATACATACATATATATATATATATATATATATATATATATATATATATATATATATATAGTTGAAATTTTTTATATGAGATTAATTCTGAATTAAGCAGCTGAAATACAAATCGGGCATTGACGACTGTAATTTTACCACACGATCCAATATTCAAAAAGAACTAATGTAAATACTTACACGTATAGCAAGTACATATAAAGTTATTTAAAACTGATATAATTCAAAATACTAAATTCTCCCCCCCCCCACGACCATAACCAGTTCTTTAATGTGCAGCAAATGTACACCGAACTCATCTTAACTTTCCTACATTTTTTTTTTCTCCCGAAGCCTACAATAACCTGAATTCGAAAAAATCCCACTCTTAGAAAAGGCCAAGTAGCTCTAGATTTCATGCACAATTGAATTGATCACAGAGTGAAAGCAGCGTAATGGTTGAAATTACGTCGACGTACCTTGAATAATCCAGGATTATAAAACGAGACTTTGGTGTAAAAAATTACAATGCGTGCGCTACCGTGCCTGCAGAAATGGCAGTCAAACAGGTAACTCTGGGTCGTATTATGCGAGTAACTTTTTTTTCTTTCGCTTCTGTCTGGCTTCCAGTAGCTGGTTCATAGGTCACGCGACTCTTCTAGGGACTTACCAGTCCTGGCCACCTACAGTCCATTTCTTTTATCGAGGCAGATTTGCACCGACTCGCAGAGGTGCACTTTTAGCTCGGAAAAGTTTCCTGATCGCTGATTGGTTAGAACTATCTCGTCCAACCAATCAGCGACCAGGAAACTTTTCCGAGCTATTCTTTTATCGAGGCAGATTTGCACCGACTCGCAGAGGTGCACTTTTAGCTCGGAAAAGTTTCCTGATCGCTAATTGGTTAGAACTATCTCCTCCAACCAATCAGCGATCTGGAAACATTTCCGAGCTATTCTTTTATCGAGGCAGATTTGCACCGACTCGCAGAGATGCCCTTTTAGCTCGGAAAAGTTTCCTGATCGCTGATTGGTTAGAACTATCTCGTCCAACCAATCAGCGATCAGGAAACTTTTCCGAGCTATTCTTTTATCGAGGCAGATTTGCACCGACTCGCAGAGGTGCACTTTTAGCTCGGAAAAGTTTCCTGATCGCTGATTGGTTAGAACTATCTCCTCCAACCAATCAGCGATCTGGAAACATGTCCGAGCTATTCTTTTATCGAGGCAGATTTGCACCGACTCGCAGAGGTGCACTTTTAGCTCGGAAAAGTTTCCTGATCGCTAATTGGTTAGAACTATCTCCTCCAACCAATCAGCGATCTGGAAACATTTCCGAGCTATTCTTTTATCGAGGCAGATTTGCACCGACTCGCAGAGATGCCCTTTTAGCTCGGAAAAGTTTCCTGATCGCTGATTGGTTAGAACTATCTCGTCCAACCAATCAGCGATCAGGAAACTTTTCCGAGCTATTCTTTTATCGAGGCAGATTTGCACCGACTCGCAGAGGTGCACTTTTAGCTCGGAAAAGTTTCCTGATCGCTAATTGGTTAGAACTATCTCCTCCAACCAATCAGCGATCTGGAAACATTTCCGAGCTATTCTTTTATCGAGGCAGATTTGCACCGACTCGCAGAGATGCCCTTTTAGCTCGGAAAAGTTTCCTGATCGCTGATTGGTTAGAACTATCTCGTCCAACCAATCAGCGATCAGGAAACTTTTCCGAGCTATTCTTTTATCGAGGCAGATTTGCACCGACTCGCAGAGGTGCACTTTTAGCTCGGAAAAGTTTCCTGATCGCTGATTGGTTAGAACTATCTCCTCCAACCAATCAGCGATCTGGAAACATGTCCGAGCTATTCTTTTATCGAGGCAGATTTGCACCGACTCGCAGAGGTGCACTTTTAGCTCGGAAAAGTTTCCTGATCGCTGATTGGTTAGAACTATCTCCTCCAACCAATCAGCGATCTGGAAACATTTCCGAGCTATTCTTTTATCGAGGCAGATTTGCACCGACTCGCAGAGGTGCACTTTTAGCTCGGAAAAGTTTCCTGATCGCTGATTGGTTAGAACTATCTCGTCCAACCAATCAGCGATCAGGAAACTTTTCCGAGCTAAAGGGCACCACTGCGAGTCGGTGCAAATCTGCATCGCTAAACGATATTGATTATAGTGTGATCTGGTGGAATGAGAACGATTTGGTGAACAATGTTGGATTTCAATACTAAGAAGGTAGCAAGTGGTCGATCAGTTTGCAGCCATTAGAGTTTGTCTTCATTTTTCTAAATGTAATTTTTAAGTATTTGTTAAGTTGGGGGATTGATATTCTTTATGCTTTTTTTTTTTAGTTCAATGTTATCAAAATAGAATAAATAACGCAGTTTAATTCTTTCACATTATACTTTTTTGCATCAAATTGATTTTTTTTTACCAATAAACAATAAAAATGGAAGCCATTTCTCCATAGTGCTCCATTAAAATTATGCGCATAATCAATTTAAATGTATGACGTGCAATAATTGGGTAAAAATGTCAATAATTTGTCTTATTTTTTTAAAGGGTGATAGATTACCCGAGTGAAAATCCAAGTTGTTATAGAATATCGTCTTACCTTTCAGGAAAGGGTTTTGCGAGTTAATATAATATGATATTTATTTGAAATACCACTAATATACAAAGCCTGGTCAACCAGCTAAATGCCTCTACAACTCTAGATTTAAACCAACAATAAGTTTTATTCCAGCTGTGACCATGTTGTGGAATGATCTTCCTAATCGGGTAGTTGAATCAGTAAACTTCAAATGTAAGCTGCAGCAAATGTTTTTTTTGTTGACCAGGCTGACATGAGTCTTTCTATAGTTTATATATGACATATCTGTTTTGACGTTGTTAATAGTTTATATATGGTGTATCTGTTTCGACGTTGTTACTGTTTTTAGAGTCATTTATTGTTAATTTGTTCTCATCATTTATTTGCTTCCTTATTTCCTTTCGTCACTGGGGTATTTTTTCACTGTTGGGGCCCCTGGGCTTATAGCATACTGCTTTTTTAACTAGGATTGTAGCTTGGCAAGTAATAATAATAATAATAATAATAATAATAATAATAATAATAATAATAATAATAATAATAATAATAATATACAAAGCCTGGTAAACCAGTTAAATGCCTCTACAACTTTAGATTTAAACCAACAACATAGATCACTGCAAGAGGAAAGCTCGAAGTATTCTGGCAAATGGTCGATCAATTTTGGAACTCTCGACTCACCATCGCTCTCATTTCCAAACTCTCCACTTATCCAATTAGCAAGTCCTTGGGAGACTGCTACTTATCATTGTAGGATTCAACTCCCCAAATTAACCTGGATATTATCGGTGTGCTGCTTCGTATCACAGCTGTTGAACAGGTGTACAAAGTTTCAAGTTTATTAAAGGATGCCTTTGGGCAACTTATGAAAAACAGAAGAAAATAATTTTTAAGGAGTGTAACACTTACGAAGAAGTTGGTGTTTGAAAACACTACTGTTCAGTTACATCTGCCAGATTTAAACTGGTCTAGTTCATATAAACATGATATTTAGATATTAAGAGAAAAAAAAATATCCTCTTTCAAAAATACAGTAATGCTATAGTTTTACTAGCATTAACTGAAAAAATAATGATTCGGTTAAACGTTAACTGTTTATTTTATTATTGCTAAAATATACCAGCAATTGTCTGTTCTAAAAATCCAGGTTCGGCCATTTTGGAGTCATATGAATGGAATACAATTCTAGTAGATTTAGAAAGAAAGAGATAAATCATAATCTAATAAGCAGGAATATCAGCCAATTTATTAAAACTCATTTAAAATTTAGTTTAGAGTTTCATGGCTCTTCGCAAATTTATTCAAAGTCTTTATATCAACCCTTGGGGGTTTTGTTACTAAAGATAAAATCTAGATAATTAATGAACTACAATTATGTGAATATTTTAGGATTAAAAAAAAAAAGGAAGAAGACTGACAAACATTTACAAATGCGATTTATTCTTAAAACTAGATATTCACTATTAATGATCTGGAGCATTAACGAACAACAATTATGTAAATATTTAAGGATTAGACAGATTGAAAAGGAAGAAGACTGACAAACATTTACGAATGTGATTCATTCTTGAAACAAGATATTCACTGTTAATTATCCGAAACATTCCCACATTATATTAACACTCAGTATTGACCTGCAATCTCTGTATACAGCGACTGTATCACGTGGGATATTTGTTAATCATCCATGGCTCCAACGAATGTAAAATCTTAAGAGGATATTAAATAAAACTATAAATGAAGTCAAAACAATTCAAAATAGGGTTGTTTTTATGTGACTGAATTTTTAATTCAATAATAACTCGATCTGAACCTAAAGAGGCCCATACACGTTCAATAAAAGCGTCAAAATTTTGCATCAAAATTTTGATATAAAAATTTTGGTGCAAAATTTGAGTGTGTGTAGGACGTTTTGACATCAAAACGTCCTACACACACTCAAATTTTGCACCAAAATTTTGATATCAAAATTTTGGAACAAGATTTTGACGCTTTTTTTGAAAGTGTATTTTAAGCTTAATAGGTATGCCGAAAAATGGACACTGAGAATCCAAACATTTATTGTGAATTATGAATATCGCAAGATTAATTAAAATTTTCCAAAATCCGCAGAAACATTGCTAGAAATTGATTAAATTTCCTTTACCGCCTTTAACACCATTTTAAAAAATTCAATGACTCAAGATGTAGTTAGTTATACCCTCTACCAATTACTCGGTTTTGAGGTTCCTGTGTGATGTACGTACTGTATATACGAATATCTGTCCACATGTAACTTATTAAAGGAAGGAGTTTTACCAGCCCAATGAGTCAAGCTTGACTCCCACAGGGCTGGCCCGAAATAAAATCGGGATATAAAGAATTATAAGATTATCAAAATTCAATTGATAAGGAAAAAAAAATTATATGTATATACACTATATACTTATAATCTTTGAATATTCTAAAAATGGGTGAATAGATGGATGAATAGCTCTATATATATATATATATATATATATATATATATATATATATATATATATATATATATATATATATATATATATATATATATATATATATATGCAATCTGAGTGATAAAAATAATCCACATGTAACTGTCAGAATCCCAAACATACGTATGTGTATGAGGGTTTACGTTAAATAACCCTGTAAATGTATACAACATACGCATGCAATTTAAGGAATGGGTAAAATATAATTATATAAAAGTTTCAAACCGGAAATAGAGCCGATTTGATCAAAGCATGGTCGACCTCTGAATACTTGTAAATATCAAGGATTCCTATTGAAATGCAAGGGGCAGACTCGCCAGAGAGCCTCACCTGCTGTACGTCCACGCATTTTAATGGGCAATTAAGATATTCAATATCATCTGTGTCGTAGTATATTACATACAAGTTTAAATAGCATTAACTGATGGGCATTAGGGCCGATATAGTTTCACCCTTAGATGCCATTCAGTTCAAGTAAATAGGCGGCGAGAGGAGTGGCACAGGAAGAAAGGCGTCTGGGTGATGACGCGAGAGGACGAAAACTGTTCAATGATGAACTGGAAAAGATGGTAAGATTAGAAAGAGGTCTGATATGCAAAACAGGATTCTCACACCTTCGGTCTTTTATCTACGAGGGACCACTTCGCTCCTGATTTAAGCCCCTTGGAATCGCATAAATTAAATTCCAAACGACAGAGAGATATCGGGATAAGATTCGCCTATGCACGTGGAATGACCCCAGCTATAAAGATGTCGCACAGGTCAGGGATTCAAAGGCCATTTTATGACGTCTTTATTGACACTTAGGAGGATCAGCTCTTCCAGTCCGGTTTTCCAAAAAGAGGGGCCAGGTGAGACGCCTGCGCCGGGGTCTGGAAACGCGGATTCAAATTACAGATTTATGGATATCCTCGCCCTTATCGGGAGAGGTCATCTCGGGGCGAATGGGTGTTGGTGAGGAGCTCGGCGACAAGCCATTCGGACGCGGCAGATGTTGGTGGCGATTGCAGCAAGAGTTACGCTCGGTTCACACAGCCGAGCGCTCGGGTGTAAATCTGTCCGTTCGTTGCAACGATAAACGTCCAGGTATCAAAGGGACTCATGTACTCAAGTTAATGGGGGAAGTGGGTGGTTTTTCGCACTCCCTCTGGCATCGCAAATAGCTAAAATTATTAATTATTCTTGGCTTGTTTCATCTATGGCACTTTGCAGGTATAGAAATATCTCCCTTGCTTTCTCTGTTATCTCAGACACTTTCTACGATAAACCAGACTCTCTCTTTACTAACTTCTAAACAGTTAATCTTAGTGCCGTTCATGGTCGGGCTTCGTTAAGTTACGCATGTGATAGCAAGTAACAAATGGGCAGAGGAGACCTTACAACGCCTAGGAGGTTTGAAATTCAAAAACGACTTTTCTAAGATGGGATCTATTGAAAATTACAATATGAATGAGAGAGAGAGAGAGAGAGAGAGAGAGAGAGAGAGAGAGAGAGAGAGAGAGAGAGAGAGAGAGAGAGGATTCACTTATTCTTGTTAGCTTTCAAACAAAGCTAAAATGTTAAATGGTTCTTTAAGAAATTAAGCCTATATATATATATATATATATATATATATATATATATATATATATATATATATGTGTGTGTGTGTATATATATATATATATATTATCCCTTCAGTAAAATAAAGATGCAAGACTTTTAGGCTGAAATATAAGACAATTTTCTTCATTATCGAGTAATCAAGAAAATTTTTAAATATATATATATATATATATATATATATATATATATATATATATATATATATATATATATATATATATATAATATCCATTCAGTAAAATACAGATACATGAATTTTAGGCTGAAATATAAGACAATTTTCTTCATTATCGAGTAATCAAGAAAATGTATAAAAAAATACGAGCTCGTATACACAACACAACTTAAGGTAAAAGGATTTAATATAATTTGATATTCAATTTTATCTTGGAAATTTAAAAAATACTACTTCGTAAAGCATTAGAATATCGGTATATCTCTGACCCGGAGAGAAAATTTAAATATTCAAAAGTTTGTCAAGAGAGATTAGAAGCTGTTCAGAATATAAGTTTTCTTTCTAGTGGACGATGTCATTCTTCCACCTTGAACTCATTTTTCTTGAAATTATCTGATTGTAAACGAATTATC
>NC_090757.1:31902555-31915222 GCF_036898095.1 Palaemon carinicauda
ATTCAACGTTTTAGTGGCGGGAAAAGTATTCAAAGAGAATTTTTCTTCTTAAAACATATGTTACTGCAATAAGTATTTGTTTGACATATTAAATTACTTTCCTTAAGATTCTGTAGGGAGACTGATGTTTCAGGTGACTACAGCAAGGGCAACAACAAACTCGTATTCAGCCTCACAGAACACTGAATAAAAAGACGTTCTGCAATTCAGTATGTAGTGACGTAGCAGGTTTAGCGACATTAAGCCCCTGGCCCGTCTTCAGGAGTAATTACAGTGACATTAATCCCCTGGCCCGTCTTCAGGAGTAATTACAGTGACATTAATCCCCTGGCCCGTCTTCAGGAGTAATTACAGTGACATTAAGCCCCTGGCCCGTCTTCAGGAGTAATTACAGCGACATTAAGCCCCTGGCCCGTCTTCAGGAGTAATTACAGTGACATTAATCCCCTGGCCCGTCTTCAGGAGTAATTACAGTGACATTAAGCCCCTGGCCCGTCTTCAGGAGTAATTACAGTGACATTAATCCCCTGGCCCGTCTTCAGGAGTAATTACAGTGACATTAATCCCTGGCCCGTCTTCAGGAGTAATTACAGTGACATTAATCCCCTGGCCCGTCTTCAGGAGTAATTACAGTGACATTAAGCCCCTGGCCCGTCTTCAAGAGTAATTACACTTGAACTTCCTCTGAAGGGAGCGACTATTAAGTAATGGGTGAACTACCTCTTGGTTAAAAGTAAAGAAATGGACTTATATTTCTCAACTTTCTCTTAATATTCCAAAAGAATTTTCATCCTCTGCAGTGATATTTTTTGCCTCCTAAGACACTGGAATAAGGGATCTATCTCGGTTAACAGATGGACGGCAACCCAATGGCCGTGAGAAAAAAAAAAAAAAAAAAAAAAAAAAAAACCGGCGTCAAACACCATAGGCAGCAACAGAGAAGCTCTTGAAGGAAGGTTGTAAAAGTCATAGTAAACTGAAGAATAAAGACGGCTCCAAAACGTAACAATAGAAGGATAATTATAATAATAATTATAATGATAATAATAACAATAATAATAATTATAATTAATAATAATAATAATAATAATAATAATAATGATAAAGAATTACCATTATCATTATTGTCATTAGTATTATTATCATTACTTGCTAAGCTACAACCCTAGTTAGAAAAGCAAGATGCTATAAGCCCACGAGCTCCATCAGGGAAAATAGCTCAGTGAGGAAAGAAAATAAGGAAATAAATAAATACAAGTAATGTTAAATTAAAACAAAATATTTCATGAACAGTAACAACATTATAAAATGAATCTTTTATATGTAAAATATCAAGACTTAAAAAAACATGAGGAAGAGAAGTAAAATAGAATAGTGTGCCCGAGTGCACCGTCAAGCAAGAGAACTCTACTCCAAGACAGTAGAAAACCATAGTACTGAGGTTAAGAGACTACCCAAGACTAGAACACAATGGTTTGATTTTGGGAGTGTCCTTCTCCTAGAAGAGCTCCTTACCATAGCCTAAGAGTCTCTTCTACCCTTACCAAGAAGAAAGTGGCCACTGGACAATTACAGTGTAGAAGTTAACCCCTTGAGCGAAGAAGAATTGTTTGGTAATCTACTGAGTGTTGTATGGTTTATGAGGAAAGAGGAGAATGTGCAAAGAATAGGCCAGACTATTCGGTGTATGTGTAGACAAAGAAAAAATGAGCCGTAACCAGAGAGAGGAATCCAATGTAGTACTGTCTGACCACTCAAAGGACCCAATAACTCTCTAGCAGTGGTATGTCAACGGGTGGGTGGTGTCCTGGCCAACCTATTACCTATAAAAAGAGAATTAATGATTTCAACAGAGTGAATGGGAAAATTTGTTACTTGTGAGTGTCAACATCATATCCATATCTTACTAATAATGTTAACTAATATCATTTCGAATGATATTCACCTACAATCTATACCAAGCTTCAAGGTTCCTCGAGAGTTCACCTCATTACAGTAATGTTTCCTCATTTAGAAAACTGAAACTCTTGCCTTGCAAAAATTGAATCATAGATCTTTGTCAAAATATTTAATTTGTAAATTCAGAAACCTGCGAAATTTCATACTCCATATTTTCAAAACATCAACAGCAGCAATAATTAAAAATTGCATCATGATAACTATTATTATCACCAAAACAATTGAAGAATATAAAGTCAATGAGGAAAAAGTCTTGCTTCGCGACAGTGACACACACACAGAGCAGAGATATTGAAAACTCTGTCCTTGATCTTTCAACCTTCAAATCAACATTGATCAACACTCCACCCAAAGGACCTCCATGTAAGCGGTCTCACAATCATCAGGTCAAAGATGTTTTAGATATTGAACAAAATAGGTTGCGTGTGTGGACACGGCAGGGAATGCTAATCCATCTTGGACCAATGGCAGTGGAGTGGGAAGAGGGGGAAGGGGGGGGGAAGAGAGGGAAGGGGAAGAGGAGGAAGGGGGGGAAGAGGAGGAAGGGGGGGAGGAAGGGGGGAAGAGGAGGAAGGGGGGGAAGGGGGGAAGAGGAGGAAGGGGGGAAGAGGAGGAAGGGGGGAAGAGGGGGAAGAGGAGGAAGGGGGGGAAGAGGGGAAAGGGGGGGAAGGGGGAAGGGGGGAAGGGGGGGAAGGGGGAAGGGGGGAAGGGGGGGAAGGGGGGGGAGGGGGGGAAGGGAAAGGGGGAAGGGGGCAAGAATGGCAGAATTATAAATTTTACTATTAAATATAAACAGCTTTAAATTACATTATATAAAGAAGTCTAAATGGTTTTCAACATCTGGCATGAGTTTTAATGCTACTTTTTTTTAATATATTTATATTTCCTTTTTTCCTTTCCTCACTGGGCTATTTTTTTCTGTTGGAGTCCCCGGGCTTATAACATCTCGCTTTTCCAACTAGGATTGTAGCTTAGCAAGTAATAATAATAATAATAATAATAATAATAATAATAATAATAATAATAATAATAATAATAATAATAATAATAATAATAGATTCTAAATTATATTAGAATATCACAACTAAGTTTAGATGGTATTTAAATATGCAATGAGGCCAGATAATATATCTGATTTAATTTTTTTTTTTTTTTTTGCGTAACTTTACTAAATTCCATAACTTGTTTTTCAGAAAAAAAAAAACATAAAAGAGATAATCATCAGAGATTCCAATGAACTAATAATATGAGTGATCATCTTAGTTTTAGTGTACTAATCCCCTAATAAACAATGTAAAAGGAAGGATTTACTACGGTAAATTCTACTCTTTCGAAACGGTAGAGATTATATCAAGGCCTTAAATATATTAATTAGGCCCTTCACTAAAACCCATATGGAAACTTTTCAATTACATTAAAAGAAGAAAAATGAAGAGGGAGGAGTGAGTGGGAGAAGCAAGATACTTTTAACAGTATATTTTTTTATATCTACAAGGTATATCACAACCTCCCCTGTTTATTTTTCCTAATTAAAACAGTAGAGATTATATTAATTAGGCCCTTCTATAAAACCCATATGGAAACTTTTCAATTACATTAAAAGAAGAAAACTAAAGGGAGAGGAGTGAGTGGGAGAAGCAAGATGCCCTTAACAGTATAGTTTTTATATCTACCAGGTTATCATATCACAACCTCCCCTGTTTATTTTTTCTAATTAAAACAGTAGAGATTATATTAATTAGGCCCTTCTATAAAACCCAAATGGAAACTTTTCAATTACATTAAAAGAAGAAAATGAAGGGGGAGGAGTGAGTGGGAGAAGCAAGATGCCCTTAACAGTATAGTTTTTATATCTACCAGGTTATCATATCACAACCTCCCCTGTTTATTTTTTCTAATTAAAACAGTAGAGATTATATTAATTAGGCCCTTCTATAAAACCCAAATGGAAACTTTTCAATTACATTAAAAGAAGAAAATGAAGGGGGAGGAGTGAGTGGGAGAAGCAAGATGCCCTTAACAGTATAGTTTTTATATTATTATTATTATTACTTGCTAGGCTACTACCCTAGTTGGAAAAGCAGAATGCTATAAGCCCAGGGGCCCCAACAGGGAAAATAGCCCAGTGAGGAAAGGAAACAATGGAAAATAAACTATTTTAAGAAGTGTAACAACATTAAAATAAATATTTCCTATATAAACTATAAAAACTTTAACAAAACAAGGGGAAGAGAAATCAGATAGAATAGAGTGCTTGAGTGTACCCTCAAGCAAGAGAACTCTAAGGTATCATATCACAACCTCCCCTGTTTATTTTTCCTAATTAAAAAAGCAAACACTCCAACGTCTATCAGCATAAAAATGAACGTACCATTACTATTCAATTTTCGGCAAGAACCGACCTGGCTATCATGCATCTAAAGTGTAACCTCAAGAACGTAATGACTTCGCCTCGCTGGCACAGGCCATCAGAGGAGAATTAGGAGCTGATATGCCAAGGAGAATGGCAGACATCCATACCCAAGGAGGTATTCATTTGCCCTTCGCTGAAGTCCTTGCTAGTCTTGCTGCCGATGTAAAAGCTCACCCGAGACGTTCATTCTCGTTCTCAGTCTCTTAAGACCCTATATATAGCTTTGCGAAATCCCATTCCTTTCAACCACGAGACCTGGAGTCGAGTACAGTCTCATTTGTTCGTAACTGATCCTTAAATCCTCTCAGTTGAATGTCTGACACTACCAATGCAAAGGGTGAGGAAGGCAAATTCTATCCTGTTCGTAATACTAGGCAGGCAGTTCATTCTAATAGCCAGGCCTTCTCCATCATGAGGCTCAATACTACACAGTATTCTAGAAGTTTTATTCCAGCTGTTACCAAGTTGTGGAATGATCTTCCTAATCGGGTAGTTGAATCAGTAGAACTTCAAAAGTTCAAAGTAGGAGCAAATGTTTTTATGTTGACCAGGCTGACATGAGTCTTTTTAAAGTTTATATATGACATATCTGTTTTTGACGTTGTTAATAGTTTATATAGGACATATCTGTTTTGACGCTGTTACTGTTTTTAGAATGATATATTGTTAATCTATTCTCATCATTTATTTATTTATTTCCTTATTTCCTTTCCTCACTGGGCTATTTTTCCCTGTTGGAGCCCTTGGGCTTATAGCATCTTGCTCTTCCAACTAGGGTTGTAGCTTGGCTAGTAATAATAATAATAATATAGTCTTTCACTTGGTCGGAGATTTTATTCAAATGGTGGAAACTAGAATGAACTAGAAAACATAAAAATAGCGATAATGTTTGTATTAAATGTTTTAAACGAAATTAGTTCTATCGATAAATGGTAAAAAAAGAAAGAGAGAAATATATATATATATATATATATATATATAAATATATATATATATATATATATATATATATATATATATATATATATATATATACATGCATATATATATACATATATATACACATTTATATATATACATATATATACACACACACACACACACACACACACACACACACACATATATATATATATATATATATATATATATATATATATATATATATATATATATATATATATATATACATTCAAAAGCCCGCCGAACAATAATAGCGATTGATACATGTTGTTTAAATCTAGAATAAACAAATAATGTTGCAGTTCCTACCCAGATGCACTTTAGAGATAGCAAGTTAATGATCCTGTTTTGATTCATATCGATGTATGCACATTATGAACAATTAATTCTAATACAATATTCTCGAAATATTTCAACAACTGTTAAAACTATTTTAAAACCAGACAGACTCATAATAGATTTTTTTTTTTACTTGAAAGCTCCAATTTAGAGTTGTAACGGGTATTAATAATTAAAACAAAAGTTTGACAGCAAAGTTAAATAAAACTAAATGCAACTGTTTTACCAGAAGACAACCCATCAGAAAGCTTTAGTCGTTCACCGGCAAATTAGTGATCTACTTTGCATCCGATTCGGCCGGTAGTGTCGAAGAGGGTGTCCAATTCGGTCAGAATAGCTTCTGACTTCTGGTTCAGCTACATTTAGACCGTGGACATGACCAAGATCTTTCTTAGGACTTTAGAAACGACAATGAAGCCCCTAGACTCACTGACAACGGCTATAAAAAGGAAATTGATGGTCTGAGTTTTTCCTACGTATAAAGCTCTAGAAAAGTCTACGATCCAGTAACTGTAAGGAAGTAGAGCAATGGACTACAATTGCTAGCAAGCTAAATAAATGTTACAAAACACAGGTAAGCGCAAAACAAGTGTTTTGTAAGCGTGAAACAAGTGTTTGTGAGCGCGAAACATGTGTTTGTGAGCGCGAAACATGTGTTTGTGAGCGCGAAACATGTGTTTGTGAGCACGAAACAAGTGTTTGTGAGAGCGAAACAAGTGTTTGTGAGAGCGAAACAGGTGTTTGTGAGAGCGAAACAAGGTGTTTGTGAGCACGAAACAAGTGTTTGTAAGCGCGAAACAAGTGTTTGTAAGCGCGAAACAAGTGTTTGAGAGAGCGAAACAGGTGTTTGTGAGAGCGAAACAAGTGTTTGTAAGCGCGAAACAAGTGTTTGTGAGCACGAAACAAGTGTTTGTGAGCACGAAACAAGTGTTTGTAAGCACGAAACAAGTGTTTGTGAGCTAATACACGACTGAGACTTTTTCAAAGTAAATAGAGGTAGGAAATATCCTTGCCAACCGAACGGATATAGGAAATGTCCATTAAAGAAATGTTTATTATTTTTCCAAGTCCTCTAATTAGATAAAGTTTCAGTACGTTAAACTAAACGCTAAATCTGTTGGAAGAAAAAGCCTAAATAAATGCTAAATGATAATGTTAACAAACTAAAACAAGCACATTTTGTTATATCTACTAAATCACTGTTGCAAAGCCAGATGAAATTCTCAAACTTACGACGTATAACAGTTGAGAAAATTATTTCGCAATGTCAAATCAATTCATCAATTATTCTAAAAAAGCCAATTAATTTTTCATGCCTGAAAAAATCATAAGTCGGTATCGCACTGAAGCGACGTCAGTGGCTCATTAGGGCTAAAAAAAAAAAAAAAAAAAAAAAAAAAAAAAAAAAAAAAAAAAAAAAAAAAAAAAAAAAAAAAAAACATACGTGTTGCAACACAGATGGCTGCAACAAGTTCTAGAAATGATACAAGGTTAAAACTGTCTAAATGTGCTGATGCAAAGCTGAATTTAAACTCCTGAAGGTACTGAGCTGGTAAAAAAAAAGCTAAAAGAGTCCATCGTGCAAATGAAAAGCTTCAATGTTTATTTGAAGCTGAAATTAGGCTTCAAAAGTACATTGTTAATTTATTCTCATCATTTATTTATTTCCTTTCCTCACTGGGCTATTTTTCCATATTGGAGCCCTTGGGCTTATAGCATCTTGCTTTTCCAACTATGGTTGTAGCTTGGCTAGTAATAATAATAATAATATTAATTGATTAAAATGATAATAAAAGATAAAATCGCTTATCAGAGTACAAACAAATGAAGCCCAACAAATCAAATTGGGAAATGAGAAAAATGTTTGACTGATAAAGCAGGCAAGGAGGTCCTTGAAGAGAAATCACACACTACCAACAGTCTGCAACTAATATATGTTCAGTAATTCAACGTCCGGTTCTGCTATTCTAAAAAATGTGATACTCATCCTATCAAGTTATAAACCAATGATTTATCTCTCTCTCTCTCTTTCTCTCTCTCTCTCTCTCTCTCTCTCTCTCTCTCTCTCTCTCTCTCTCTCTCTCTCAATGACCAAGCTGTCTTGATAATATTTTCTTACCTTTCTATCGTTTATCGAACCAAGACATATAAAAAGGTCAGAATACTTTTAATCTCTTCATCGCAAAATATAAGGAAGTGAACTTTTCATCAAGAGAAAAGAAAACAAAGCAAGTTGAGCAAGGTTTCGTAGATAGAAACAAAGAAGAAAAACTAGAAAATAATCCTCCTTGATTTAATTCGAAATCCTTCCAGGTCTTGGTTCCATCTTGACCTCCTACATCCTGGCCCACCTTCCCTCCCCCTCCTCCTCAGTGGGCATTCATAATCTGCCCTGCCTGGTCATGCAGGTCAATTTGGGAGATTATCGCCACTAAATGATCCGGAGTAGCTGCACCTCACATGACCCAGATCATTATGATAGGTCTGTTAATAAGGGGATCAAGTGTCTGTTGGCTCTTGATGTATCGGAGAACGGTTGGGGTCCAGTGAACACAAATTCCTCATCCACCTTTCGAATTCTAGTCACCCTCCCGGCCAGGCCCCCAGAGCTCTCTCTCTCTCTCTCTCTCTCTCTGACGGTAGCGATAAGCATCTCTGCCCTCCAACGCCGCATCAGAACGGATTGATACTAATAATTAGAGGACGTAAGCTAAGAATAACCAAGTTTAATGAGTATCTTGCACACAGAAAGAAGCCCGGTCGAGTGTTCACTTCTTTCCAGAGGTTGACGGTGACCGACAATAATTCCGAGCAGAAAATGAAAAATGGATGGCTTTTATTGGCGACCGCACTACAATCAGTGTGTGTGTGTGTTTATATATATATATATATATATATATATATATATATATATATATATATATATATATATATATATATATATACATATATATATATATATATATATATATATATATATATATATATATATATATATATATATATATTTATACATATAGATATATATATATACATATATATACGCATGTAAATTATATATATAGATATATATATATATATATATATATATATATATATATATATATATATATATATATATATATTTATATATATATATATCTATATATACACAGTATATATAAGTATATATGTATATATATATACATACATACATATATATATATATATATATATATATATATATATATATATATATATATATATATATATATATATATATATATCCCCACTACTTACACACATTGACGCAAAGGGCCTTAGTTAGATTTCGCCAGTCGTCTCTATCTTGAGCTTTTAATTCAATACGTCTCCATTCAGCATCTCCCACGCCACGTTTCATAGCCATCAGCCATGTAGACCTGTGTCTTCTAACTCTTCTAGTGCCTTGTGGAGCCCATACATACATAAATACATACATACATACATTACACACATTTATATATATATATATATATATATATATATATATATATATATATATATATATATATATATATATGAATATATTAACATTATATATATATATATATATATATATATATATAATGTATATAAATAAGTATATATATGTATATATATATATATATATATATATATATATATATATATATATCTATATTTATTATCTACATCTATCTATTTCATCTATCTATATTTATAATTATGCATGTATGTATGTATGTGTATGTGTTTATATATATATATATAAATACATTATATATATGTATATATACATGTTTTTATTATATGGTTCAATTACAAAAAACATTTCTAATGCTTTATGATTTCTGTTGGGCAAATAATAGCAGCAAAGGGAAAGAACTCCATTCTGAAAAACTGATTTTGAGAAGTAAACATTAAACTATAATAAGAAAGTAGCAGAAATAATCTCGATTATAAAAACAAACAACCCCCCGCCCCCCACACACAACAATATTATAAAGTGAGCCTCCAAATCCAGTTTTTTTTTCAATTAGCCATTACGAATCTATATATTTTCTTTAGACAACCGTCGGAAAAAAACACTGAATATAGTTCAACCCGAAATTTATATTCAAGTCCAAGCCACTAGCGAGATTTTAAGATATACGAACTGTGTATCAGAAAGAGAGAGAAAAAAAATCCTATTGTTTAAGCTTACGTTTGAATTACTTCTCTTAAAGCTGTATATTTTCTCCCCAGTAATTACATGAATCAGTGATCTGCGGTCTTCTTTGTTACAGACTCTTGCGTTAACACTTCAAGAACTCTTAGTAATGAGAACAAACTAACACAATTGTTCTAAAACACTGATGAAACAGTAAACAGCTGAGCAAATTGTTATCATATATTAATTAAAAAAAAACTGCATCAAAGCATTATTCCACGTAAACCTGGAATTATTGAACCCCAAAGAACGGATATCTGAATCTGAATCTCTCTCTCTCTCTCTCTCTCTCTCTCTCTCTCTCTCTCTCTCTCTCTCTCTCTCTCTCTCTCTCTGATCACACACGAACACACAAACGCAATAATATACATCTCTCTCTCTCTCTCTCTCTCTCTGATCACACACGAACACACAAACGCAATAATATACCCCTCTCTCTAAATGATCACACACGAAAACTAATTCAATAATATACAAATCTAAGGTAAAGCTCTCTCTCTTTCTCTCTCTCTCTCTCTCTAACTGAACCACACACGAACACACAAACGCAATAATATACCCCTCTCTCTAAATGATCACACACGAAAACTAATTCAATAATATACAAATCTAAGGTAAAGCTCTCTCTCTTTCTCTCTCTCTCTCTCTCTAACTGAACCACACACGAACACACAAACGCAATAATATACATCTCTCTCTCTCTCTCTCTCTCTCTCTCTCTCTCTCTCTCTCCTCTCTCTCTCTCTCTCTCTCTCTCTCTCTGATCATACGAATACACAAACTCAATAATATACAAATCTAAGGTAAGGCTCTCTCTCTCTCTCTCCAACTAATCACACACGAACACACAAATGCAATAATATATATCTTCTCTCTCTCTCTCTCTCTCTCTCTCTCTCTCTCTCTCTCTCTCTCTCTCTCTCTCTCTCTCTGCTAATGAAAATGCCCTATCTAGATAGGCAGCTCATTAGGTTAACATGCATAAATGAATGCATAATGCTAAATTTTCAAGTTGAGAGTGTTGAGTACTTGCTCGTACCAAATATAAGTAAAATCTGCGTGTCAGATTTAACTCACTGAGAATGATAGCAAATATAACTCTTCATCCTTCGTGTAAAATATTTGAAACTGATTCGAATGACAAATGTCATCTGATTGTGGTTATAGGGATGATGAGAGTCGATGAAAGTCACAGAGAAGAAAAATCTAAGTGGCTCATTTTTTTTTTTAAATAAGCACAGAATTTTAAGTGGTGGTAACATGAAAAAAAAATGATAATAATTACATGGATTTGTTTGGAATAGTAATATGTAAATCAGGACACAAAATATAGTAAGTGGAAGGATTTGAAATAATAGTATGACTAAATACAAATCTAGGTGGCTCATTTTTTTTTTTTTCTGTTTGAATAAGCACAGAATTTTGAGTGGTGATAACATGAAAAAAAAAGTGATAAAGATAACATTGATTTATCTGAAAAAAGTAAAATGTAAATCAGGACACAAAATAGAGTAAGTGGAAAGATTTGAATATATAGTATGACTAAATACAAATCTAGGCGGCTCATTTTTTTTTTTTTTTTTTTTTTTAGTTTTCTGTTTGAATAAACACAGAATTTTGAGTGGTGATAACATGAAAAAAAATTATAATGATTACACGGATTTGTTTTAAATAGTAACATGTAAATCAGGACACAAAATATAGTAAGTGGAAAGATTTGAAAATACAGTATGACTAAATACAAATCTAGGTAGCTAATTTTTTTTTTCTTTTTTTCTTTTTTTTTTTAGTTTTCTGTTTGAATAAGCACAGAATTTTGAGTGGTGATAACATAAAAAAAAATGATAATGATTACATGGATTTGTTTGAAATAGTAATATGTAAATCAAGACACAAAATAGAGTAAGTGGAAAGATTTGAAAATATAGTATGACTAAATACAAATCTAGATGGCTCATTTTTTTTTTTTCTGTTTGAATAAGCACAGAATTTTGAGTGGTGATAACATGAAAAAAAGTGATAAGGATTTCATTGATTTATTTGAAATAGTAATATGTAAATCAGTACACAAAATAGAGTAAGTGAAAAGATTTGAAAATATAATATGACTAAATACACAATATTGATTGGAAATGTGAAAATGCAAGACAGGACTTAATATACTGTACATGGGATATAGTGTTAACGTAAGAATTAAAGTATATAATTGAAAAAAAAAAAAAAAGAATGAGCCGATGCTCAAAACCAAGGGGAACTTAAAAATATAAACATACCAAACAAGGAATAATAAAGGAAAAACAAATAAAAAACAATGGAAAAAATGATGAAAATCAAAACAGGGAATCCCGAGATAACTTCAGACAATAACATAAAGATAAGAAAGGGTTATTAATATCCACTGAACGAGGGTCTCCAATTTCAACCATGAATAATGTTTAATACCTAACAACTATTGTATGCGACCCGTCAAAAATGACTGCTAATATGCACATAGTTTACACGCACACGGAGCCCTCTCTCACTAGGGCATAAACAGGCTACTCCGTCTCCCCCAACCCGAGGGACGGGGGGAGATGAGCGGCTAGAACGTGACCCGAAATTGATGATTCTAATATATATATATATATATATATATATATATATATATATATATATATATATATATATATATATATATATATATATATATATATAAAATTTATATATATGTATGTATATAAATATAATAATAATATATATATATATATATATATATATATATATATATATATATATATATATATATAGTATATGTATGTATGCAT
>NC_090757.1:31915722-31923222 GCF_036898095.1 Palaemon carinicauda
CCCTAAACTCTCCCAAGCTCCCTAAACTACTCCAAGCCCCCCTAAAACCCCCCTAGCCCCTAAACTCCTCCCAACTGCAACGAACATCTAATGGAAAGTTTCCTTAGTCTTATCTCCTGACATTTAAAACAGATTATTAGGTGTTCTTCTAGCCACTCCACCGGCAAGCAGAGATCGTTCATTTTTATCTATCTTTTGTTTTTACTTGTCTTGGCCTTAATTGCATTTTTCTAAGCTTATCTCCTTTTGCTGTCTCCCTAATGACCGCTTTCTTTCAATTTTTTTTTTTAGTTCGCGCCCTGGAAAATTTATTTTTTTTTTGTTTTTTTTTTATCTTCCACCATGTTTATTTTATTTATTTATTTTTTTTTTTTTGGTTATTTGCGATATGCTTCACCTATTTTATCTTTAGTGGTAGCTTTTTTTGTTCAATTTCATGTGCATTGTTCCTTTCAGCTACTATGGTATTATATAATTCCATAGGCTGCTTCTTTTTTTGTGTGTGTGTGTGTGTGTGTGTGTGTGTGACTAGAGACTTCTAGTTCCATTATCTCTTTAATTACGGTCGTCATTGGTTTTGCTCTGTGCCCTTTTCTTGACTACGCGTTTTAATTTCATACGCCTTTTCTTTTACGCTTCTTATTCTTCAACATTCTTGTGAACTTGGATGCCATCTTATGACAGAAATATTTATCATTGTTTCTTTATTGTGAGCGGCTGTTCAACTTATCGCAATAGTTTGGATCCCATAAATAATATTGTTGAAATAACATGTCGCGATCGCTAATATTACCATTGCGATAAGGTCATTTCTGAAAATGAATGAGGCTCTTAGTCATGAAGAGTTCTGATGGGTGTTCTGACATTTCTACACTGTATTACAATACTTTATGCTTTGAGCGACCTGTGTATATACAGATATCTTTATATATATATATATATATATATATATTTATATATATATATATATATATATATATGTATATATATATACATATCATGTATATATATGTATATATATATACGTATATATATGTATACATATATATATGTATATATATATATATAGAGAGAGAGAGAGAGAGAGAGAGAGAGAGAGAGAGAGAGGGGGGGGGGGATTTTGATTGTCTTCATTCGATTCTTTATAATATTTTTTTTTAGATTTTAAATATTTTTCATTACTTATTTTTACTTTCCTCCGATCTTTCTTTTCCAGTACATGAAGACCGAATGCCCCAATTATAATAACTTTAAGAAATAGTTATCTGTTTGAGGCTTGGGTGAGGATGGCAGGTTCATCCTTGCCAAGATCCTTGGACATGATGTGTCGTACAATGCTAGTGGCATCTTTAAATTTATATCAGAAGCAGGTCTTCTTAATGCTATTTAACTTTTATAACGTATTCACTTTTCTGGTTTTAATTGAATATTCTTTTAATCTTTATTTATGATAAACGATATCGGCGTCAATGATCTTCGATGTCAGGATGCCAGAGAACTTCAAATCAATCAATCAATCAATCAATCAGTATTTTAATGTAATTACCATCTATTGCCTCGCTATCTTCCACTTATTATTTGTTATTCTAATTTTTAGAAGACGATATTTACCTCATTGTATTTTTTTTTACTTTGAATATGTGAATATTCTCAATAGTTATATTTTTTAAAAGTGGAAGGTCAATGGAAAGAAAGCCAAAACACAGTGGTCTCATAGCATCTCTATATATACTGAAATCTGTATGTAATATTTTTACAGTTCATGTAGTCTATAGTCAATTTCTTTTAGCGATGCAGATTTGCCCCGACTCACAGCGGTGCCCTTTTAGCTCGGTAAAGTTTCCTGATCGCTGATTGGTTGGACGAGATCATTTTAACCAATCAGCGATCAGGAAACTTTTCCGAGCTAAAAGGGCAACGCTGCGAGTCGGTGCAAATCTGCCATCGCTAAAAGAAATTGACTATAGTTTATAAGCATATGCATTCTTATGAAGGAAGCGAATCCATTTGTTATAATGTCTAAATACGATCATAATGAGATACAATGAAACCGTATTTAAAAGTTCATTGTAATTGACAGAAGTACTAATTACTGGGCTAAATACTGCGCAGGCGCGATTTTATTAAAAGATAAACTTTAAAACCAGTTTTCATGGGCCTGTCTGGCCTCGTTAATTGGAGTCATCAGCATGCAGTACACACGCAAATATTGGATCATAGGGGATTATTCAATGGAATTTTTACTCTCTCTCTCTCTCTCTCTCTCTCTCTCTCTCTCTCTCTCTCTCATTTCTATTTTTTCAAACAAATAACTCCTTTTACCAGATGATTTCTCTCTCTCTCTCTCTCTCTCTCTCTCTCATTTCTATTGTTGTTTTCAAACAAATAACTCCTTTTACCAGATGATTTCTCTCTCTCTCTCTCTCTCTCTCTCTCTCTCTCTCATTTCTATTGTTGTTTTCAAACAAATAACTCCTTTTACCAGATGATTTCTCTCTCTCTCTCTCTCTCTCTCTCTCTCTCATTTCTATTTTTTCAAACAACTCCTTTTACCAGATGATTTCTCTCTCTCTCTCTCTCTCTCTCTCTCTCTCACTTCTATTTTTTCAAACAAATAACTCCTTTTACCAGATGATTTCTCTCTCTCTCTCTCTCTCTCTCTCTCTCTCTCTCTCATTTCTATTTTTTCAAACAACTCCTTTTACCAGATGATTTCTCTCTCTCTCTCTCTCTCTCTCTCTCTCTCTCTCTCTCATTTCTATTTTTTCAAACAACTCCTTTTACCAGATGATTTCTCTCTCTCTCTCTCTCTCTCTCTCTCTCTCACTTCTATTTTTTCAAACAAATAACTCCTTTTACCAGATGATTTCTCTCTCTCTCTCTCTCTCTCTCTCTCTCTCTCTCATTTCTATTTTTTCAAACAACTCCTTTTACCAGATGATTTCTCTCTCTCTCTCTCTCTCTCTCTCTCTCTCTCTCACTTCTATTTTTTCAAACAAATAACTCCTTTTACCAGATGATTTCTCTCTCTCTCTCTCTCTCTCTCTCTCTCTATGTTTTCAAACAAATAACTCCTTTTACCAGATGATTTCTCTCTCTCTCTCTCTCTCTCTCTCTCTCTCTCATTTCTATGTTTTCAAACAAATAACTCATTTGACCAGATGATTTCTCTCTCTCTCTCTCTCTCTCTCTCTCTCTCTCTCTCTCTCTCTCATTTCTATTTTTTCAAACAAATAACTCCTTTTACCAGATGATTTTAAATGTGTGTCTTTATTTCTATCTGATATATATATATTAAGGGAAAAATAATAATATAATTCCGTTTTACCAACAATCAACATAATATTATTTCATCTGGAAAATATTAAAAAATCAGGTTATTGTGAATGAAGATAACTAATAGCCAGAATGAATCGGGTCGAAGAATTAAGTATAGGATAAATCGTTTCTTGGTAATAAATAGAAGTGGAAAGATATTTTATCAATTATTACTCATTACTGCTAATTCACACAAGAGAAATAAAAAACGCATTGTGTTCGTTGAACCTCGACGGATTACCATTAATTTCTTAAGCCTTGATGCGAATTGACCGTTTCATTTAATTGATATATTTATTTGAAGAGGTCGAAGTCTCGTTTCACTGCCCTTACCAAGGCCGGTCATAACAAAGTGTTATTGTTAGCTGACGGAAAGGTAATCAATGATATATGATAAGGAGCAAAGTGGCTAGTTATAGGCTATATATATACTTATATTTATTTTATATTTTATATATATATTATATATTATATATATTATTATTATTATTATTATTATTATTATTATTATTATTATATGCTAAGCTATAACCCTAGTTGGAAAAGCAGGATGCTATAAGCCCAGGGGCCCCAACAGGGAAAATAGCCCAGTGAGGAAAGGAAATAAGGAAATAAGGAAAAATAAAATATTTTAGGAATCGTAACATTATTAAAATAAATATTTCCTATTTAAACTATGAAAACTTTAACAGAACAAGAGGAAGAGAAACTAAATAGAAAAGTGTGCCAGATTGTACACTCAAGCAAGAGAACTCTAACCCAAGGCAGTGTAAGACCATGGTACAGAGGCTATGGCACTACCTAAGAATAGAGAACAATGGTTTGATTTTGGAGTGTCCTTCTCCTAGAAGAGCTGCTTACCATAGCTGAAGAGTCTCTTCTACCCTTACCAAGAGGAAAGTAGCCACTGAATAATTACAGTGCAGTAGTTACCCCTTGGGTGAAGAAGAATCGTCTATTAATCACAGTGTTGTCAGGTGTATGAGGAAAGAGGAGAATCTGTAAAGGATAGGCCAGACTATTCGGTGTCTGTGTAGGCAAAGGGAAAGAACCGTAACCAGAGAGAAGGGTCCTATGTAGTACTGTCTGGCCAGTAAAAGGACCCCATAACTCTCTAGCGGTAGTATCTCAACGGGCGGCTGGTGCCCAGGCCAACCTACTACCTATATATATATATATATATATATGTATATATACGCATGTATTTATATATATATGAATACTTATACAGTATGAATATATAAATACATATACAGTATGTATATGCAGTATATATATATATATATATATATACTGTATATGTATACTGTATATATATATATTATATATGTGTATATATATATATATAAATAAATAAATATACATACTGTATATGCACATTTATATGTATGAGTACATATACAGTATATATATATATATATATATATTTATATGCAGTATATACATTATATATATATATGTATATACATATATATATATATATATATGTATATACATATATATATATATATAGAGAGAGAGAGAGAGAGAGAGAGAGAGAGAGAGAGAGCATTGTATAGAAATCCTGTGCAATTTTTATCACTTCATCTCATATTAATAATATATATATAAATACATATATATGTATATATACATATATATATATATATATATATAGATAGATAGATAGATAGATATGCTTATATTTATATACATGAATACATATACAGTAAATATATGGAGTGTATACATTATATATATGTATATATATACATATATATATATATATATATATATATGATATCCTATACATATGTTATTATTATTATTATTATCACTTGCCAAGCTACAACCCTATTTGGAAAAGGAGGATACTATAAGCCCAGGGGGCTCCAACAGGGAAAACCGCCCCGTGAGGAAAGGAAAAAAGGACAAATAAAATATTTTAAAAAGAATAACAGCATTAAAATAAATATCTCCTATATAAACTATATAAACTTTAACAAAACAAGAGGAAGAGAAACCAGACAGAACAATATGCCCGAGTGTACCCTCAAGCAAGAGAACTCTAACCCAAGACAGTGGAAGATCATGGTTTAGAGGCTATGGCACTACTCAAGTCTAAAGAACAATGGTTTGATTTTGAAGTGTCCATCTAGAAGGGCTGCTTACCATAGCTAAAGAGTCTTTTCTACCCTTACAAAGAGGAAAGTGGCCACTGAACAATTACAGTGCAGTAACCCCTTGGGTGAAGAAGAATTGTTTGGTAATCTCAGTGTTGTTAGGTGTATGATATAGGAGAATATGTAAAGAATAGGCCAGACTATTCGGTGTATTTGTAGGGAAAGGGAAAATGAACCGTAACTAGAGAGAAGGACCCAATGTAGTACTGTCTGGCCAGTCAAAAGACCTCATAACTCTCTAGTGGTAGTATCTCAACGGGTGGATATTACCCTTGGCCAACCTAATACCTATATACATATGAATATTTATATGAATATGCTATATATACATATATATATATATATATATATATAAATATATATATATATATATATATATATATAATGTATGTGTGTGTTTGTGTGTACAGTGTATATATAATATCCGTGGCCGTGGAGAAATCTTAATCATAAAAGGAATTTCCTTTTGCGGCTGTGATCCATGGCAGAGTGTATTCATTTTGTAAAGTATTTGTGTCCTATTTGAATAAATGAAAGGCACGACTGTTCTAATATATCTATATATATATTATATATATATATATATATATATATATATTATATATATATATATTTATATAATTATATATATATTTATATATATAATATATATATATATATATATATATAAATATATTATATATATATATATATATATATATGTATATATATAAATATTTTTCCATGAAGATACTTACAGTTTGTCAAGACGTTATCCTTCCTGTTTACTTCAAGTATTTATAGGGTAAGGTTACTGGCTTAACGTTCAGCTCCATGATTGTTCTTGAGGCCTTGCCTGACAGCGTCTATCTTTTGGTGTTCGTTCATTCATCAGACAAACACCAACTGGTAGTGTAACAAACAATTTTTAAGCAAATTTGTTTGATGATAAAAATGAATAATAGATGGAAATTGGGCCTGATTGGACACCTTGTTAAAAAAAATCTATTTAATATCTTGATTGCACCAACAACAATAGCAACAACAACAACACCAACAACAACCACAACAACAACAACACAACAACAACAACAACAAGCAATATTAACGTTTTCATTGAGGATTTGAACAAGAAATTGACCACCAATGATGAGATTTGTCATACTTTCCTCTAGGTTTGATTGCTTGTTAATTATGATATCAGCCACAGTAATAATTATAATAATGATAATAATGGTGAGATTGACTTAAATTGCAATGGTCTTACTCTCATTAAAGTGCTGCGTAAGAAACTTTCTTTGTTGTTCAGTTTACTAATCACAGAAGTTGCACGATGTTCTGTCTAATTGCTTCAGTAGCTTTGTACGCCGATGAAGACAATATATATCGGTAGAACTTCAAAAGTTCTAAGTTGGAGCAAATGTTTTCATGTTGACCAGGATGACATGAGTCTTCTTACAGTATATATATAATATATGTTTTAGACGTTGTTAATAGTTTATATGATATATCTATTTTAACGTTGTTACTGTTTTTAGAATGATTTATTGTTAATTTATTCTCATCATTTATTTTTTCCTTATTTCCTTTCCTCACTGGGCTATTTTTACTATCGGAGCCCTTGGGCTTATAGCATCTTGCTTTTCCAACTAGGGATGTAGCTTGGCTAGTAATAATAATAATAATAATAATGATAATAGTAACAATAATGATAACAATAATAACAATAATAATAATAATGTTAAGAATAATAATAATAATAATAATAATAATAATAATAATAATAATAATAATAACTATCATGTTTTCGTTCTCCCTTAAGATGTAGCTATATGTCGTTGATAACAAAGGTACAGATAATAATCGCAATTGATATCATTCTCATCTACTCTATAACTGATTTTGATTTTCTCACCAAACTATTTTGGGATAAGACTGTTAGAATCGCATTTTTTTCCATTTTATCTGTGAGTAACTACTAAAAATCTGTTTTTTTTTTTTTTTAACCCCAGTAGAGGTGTTATAGAAATCAAGTATATGA